>NW_026115837.1:0-58337 GCF_001640805.2 Lates calcarifer
AAATTAGAATTGGACCAATATTCATATAAACGTCAATGAGATTTTACTTTCTCCTCTCCTTTCACTAGACAGCAGTTTTTCATTCTGAGTTTAATGAGCGAGCAGAAGCCGAGACAGGAAGGACCTTCAGAACCGGTATTCGCTGTGAGCAGAAGCCGAGACAGGCGCACTGTCACACGCGGGAATCACTGTGAACAGAAGTCGAGACAGGAGGAATTTCAGACGCGGGACTCACTGTGAGTCCTCAGAAGGGAAAACATCCCGGTCGGCCGCTGACCGTTTCCATACACCCAGATCATTGACAACCATTCGAATTTAACAAACATTCATATTAAAGTGGCCGAATTGTCATTTTCTCCTCTCCTTTCGCTGGAGACAGCATTTGTTAATTGTGAGCTTTATCAGCGACAGAAAGAAGTAAAACGCAGATGTTGACTCACTGGCCTCAGACTGCTGTCTATTTTGTTTATTCATGAAATGAAAGTTGATAAACATTAGATACTGAACAGCGATACGTGGATTTTCGGGCTTTTTCACACACTGGTCTGAAATGCAGCCTCTAAAGAAGGTCTCTCCTTTCACATGAGGCAGCAGTCGTTAATTGTGAGCTTAATGAGAGAGCAGAAGCGGATACACGAAGACTTTCAGATACCATACTCAGTGTGAGTCCACAGAAGGGAAAAAGATCTCCCTCGGCCACTTTCATACACCCAGATTGTTGATGAACATTAGAATTTGACAAACACTTTTATTAAATTGGCTGAGATTTTACTTTCTCCTCTCCATTCACTAGACAGCAGTTTTTCATTCTGAGCTTAGTGAGCGAGCAGAAGCCGAGACAGGAGGACTTTCAGACGCGGGAATCACTGTGAGCAGAATCCGAGACAGCAAGACTTTCAGACGCGGGACTCACTGTGAGTTCACAGACGGGAAAATGTTTCCCCTCGGTCACGGACTGTTTCCATCCATCCCTACAGTTCATGAAAATTAGAATTGGACCAATATTCATAGTAAAGTGGCTGAAATCTCATCTTCTCTTCTCCGTTCACTGGAGACAGCATTTGATAATTCTGAGCTTAATGAGCGAGCAGAAGCCGAGACAGGAGGACTTTCAAACGCGGGACTCAATGTGAGTCGACAGACGGGAAAAAGATCCCACTCGGCGGCTCACACTTTCCATACATCCCGACTGTACATGATCAATAGAATTTGACCAATATTCATATAAAAGTGAATGAGATTTTACTTTCCCCTCTACTTTCACTAGACAGCAGTTTTTCATTCTGAGTTTAATGAGCGAGCAGAAGCCGAGACAGGAAGGACCTTCAGAACCGGTATTCGCTGTGAGCAGCAGCCGAGACAGCAGGACCTTCAGACGCGGGACTCGCTGTGAGCAGAAGCCGAGACAGGCGCACTGTCACACGCGGGAATCACTGTGAGCAGAAGTCGAGACAGGAGGAATTTCAGACGCGGGACTCACTGTGAGTCCTCATAAGGGAAAATATCCCGGTCGGCCGCTGACCGTTTCCATACACCCAGATCATTCACAACCATTCGAATTTAACAAACATTCATATTAAAGTCGCTGAATTGTCATTTTCTCCTCTCCTTTCGCTGGAGACAGCATTTGTTAATTGTGAGCTTTATCAGCGACAGAAAGAAGTAAAACGCAGATGTTAACTCACTGGCCTCAGACTGCTGTCTATTTTGTTTATTCATGAAATGAAAGTTGATAAACATTAGATACTGAGCAGCGATACGTGGATTTTCGGGCTTTTTCACACACTGGTCTGAAATGCAGCCTCTAAAGAAGGTCTCTCCTTTCACATGAGGCAGCAGTCGTTAATTGTGAGCTTAATGAGAGAGCAGAAGCGGATACACGAAGACTTTCAGATACCATACTCAGTGTGAGTCCACAGAAGGGAAAAAGATCTCCCTCGGCCACTTTCATACACCCAGATTGTTGATGAACATTAGAATTTGACAAACACTTTTATTAAATTGGCTGAGATTTTACTTTCTCCTCTCCATTCACTAGACAGCAGTTTTTCATTCTGAGCTTAGTGAGCGAGCAGAAGCCGAGACAGGAGCACTTTCAGACGCGGGACTCACTGTGAGTTCACAGACGGGAAAATGTTTTCCCTCGGTCACGGACTGTTTCCATCCATCCCTACAGTTCATGAAAATTAGAATTGGACCAATATTCATAGTAAAGTGGCTGAAATCTCATCTTCTCTTCTCCGTTCACTGGAGACAGCATTTGATAATTCTGAGCTTAATGAGCGAGCAGAAGCCGAGACAGGAGGACTTTCAGACGCGGGAATCACCGTGAGCAGAAGTCGAGACAGGAGCACTTTCAGACGCGGGACTCACTGTGAGCAGAAGCCGAGACAGGGTGTTTTTCAGACGCGGGACTCGCTGTGATTCCACCGACGGGAAAATGTTCCCCCTTGGTCACGGACTTATTCCATACATCTATACAGTTCATTAAAATTAGAATTGGGCCAATATTCATATTAAAGTGGCTGAAATCTCATCTTCTCTTCTCCGTTCACTGGAGACAGCATTTGATAATTCTGAGCTCGCTCATTAGCGAGCAAAGCCAAGACGAGAGTACTTTCAGACGCCGGACTCACTGTGAGTAGACAGAAGGGAAAAAGTTCCCCCTCGGCGGCTCACAGTTTCCATACATCCCGACTGTACATGAACAATAGAATTTGACCAATATTCATATAAACGTGAATGAGATTTTACTATCTCCTCTCCTTTCACTAGACAGCAGTTTTTCATTCTGAGGTTAGTGAGCGAGCAGAAGCCGAGACAGGCGGACTTTCAGACGCGGGACTCACTGTGAGCAGAAGCCGAGACAGGATGTTTTTCAGACGCGGGACTCACTGTGAGTCCACAGAAGGGAAAATATCCCGGTCGGCCGCTGACCGTTTCCATACACCCAGATCATTCACAACCATTCGAATTTAACAAACATTCATATTAAAGTGGCTGAATTGTCATTTTCTCCTATCCTTTGGCTGGAGACAGCATTTGTTAATTGTGAGCTTTATCAGCGACAGAAAGAAGTAAAACGCAGATGTTGACTCATTGGCCTCATTTGTTGTCTATTTTGTTTTTCATGAAATGAAAGTTGATAAACATATTGAGCAGCGATACGTAGATTTTCGTGGGCTTTTTCACACACTGGTCTGAAATGCAGCCTTTAACGAAGGTGTCTCCTTTCAGACAGCAGTTGGTTATTGTGAGCTTAATGAGAGAGCAGAAGCGGATACACGAAGACTTTCAGACACCATACACACTGTGAGTCCACAGAAGGGCAAAAATTCCCTCTCGACCGCTTCCATACACCCAGATTGTTGATGAACATTAGAATTTGACAAAAAGTTTTATTAATGTGGCTGAGATTTTACTTTCTCCTCTCCTCTCACCAGACAGCAGTTTGTCATTCTGAGCTTAGTGAGCGAGCAGAAGCCGAGACAGGAGGACTTTCAGAGGCGGGACTCACTGTGAGCAGAAGCTGAGACAGGAGGACTTTCAGACGCGGGACTCACTGTGAGCAGAAGCCGAGACAGGAGGACTTTCAGAGGCGGGACTCACTGTGAGCAGAAGCCGAGACAGGAGGACTTTCAGACGCGGGACTCACTGTGAGTTCACAGAAGGGATAAAGATCCCTCTCGGCGGCTCACAGTTTCCATACATCCCGACTGTACATGAACATAAGAATTTATCCAATATTAAAATAAACGTGGGTGAGATTTTACTTACTCCTCACCTTTCCCTAAAAAACAGTTTTTCATTCTGAGCTAGTGAGCGAGCAGAAGCCGAGATACGAGTACTTTCAGACGTGGGACTCACTGTGAGTCCACAGAAGGGAAAAAGATCTCCCTCGGCGGCTGACCGTTTCCATACATCCCAGTTCATGAACATTAGAACTTGACCAATATTCAAATTAAAGTGCCTCAAATGAAAGGAGAGGAGAAAGTAAAATCTCTGCCACTATAATACGAATATTGTTCAAATTCTAATGTTCTTTTACAGTCGGAATGCATGGAAACGGTCAGTCGGGAGGGGATCGTTTTCCCTTCTGTGGACTCAGTGAGTCCCGCGTCTGAAAGTCCTCCTGTCCTCCTCCGTATTATTAATGCTGTCACATAACTCAAGCTGTGTAATGCAAACTCAAACTCAAGACAGAACTGATAACACCTCCAACACACAGATCACATTCACCCCGTTCACACACACATTCATACAGCACTTGTTTTATACATAAAACAAGCTTTCTAACACACACACACTGATGACACATCGGAGGCAAATTGGGGTTCCGCATCTTGCCCAAGGATACTTCGGCATGTGGACTGGAGGAGCCGGGAATCGAACCACCGACCTTCTGATTACTCTACCTCCTGAGCCACAACCCATTCACAGGCAATCTCTAAATGATTCGCCTCTACATCTATTAATAGTTTGTCTCAAATAACATTAATGTCCTCTTATTATATGTGAAGTATTTTGAACTAATTTATATTTATTTTGTCCTAAAATTGTCTTAAATCACATTCTTCTGTTACAACTTTGATTTTATGATTTAACCGCACAATGTGTCACTTCTGCCGCAAGGGGTCTCTCTATTAAAACATCAGAAGACGGTGACTGTTTCCATACATCCCGATTGTTCATGAACATTAGAATTTGACAAACATTGATATTAAAGTGGCTGAGATTTCGTCGTCTCTTCTCCTTTCACACGACACAGCAGTTGTTCATTCGGGGCTTTCCAGTGCCAAAAAGCAGCGAGACGCAGGTTTTGACTCACTGGCCTTAGTTGGAGTGGAGGAATTCCACACACTGCCCCCAGTTACAGCACCTACAAAAGGTTTCCAAAAGGGGAACCTCAGCCGTTAACTGTTTCCATATACCCCAAATGTTCATGAACTGAATATTAATAAACATTAGGAAGTGACAAACATTCATATTTAAAATGGCTGGGTTTTCAGTTTCTCCTCCCCTTTCACTGGAGACAGCATTTGTTAATTGTGAGCTTATTAAGTGTGCACAAGTAGAGAAACGAGGATTTCCACACACGCGGCGACTTAGTGTGTCCACAAAGGTAAAAGGTTTCCATACACCCTGATTGTTGATAAACGTTAGGAATTTACAAACGTTCATATTATAGTGGCTAAGATTTGAACTTCTCCTCTCCTGTCACAGGGGACAGTATTTGTTCATGCTGAGCTTATTCAGCGTCCAACAGCAGGGAAACGCGAATTTTGACTCGCTGACCTCATTTAGACTGCCCACAGAAGGTAACCCAGCAAACATGTTATCTGGGGTCCACATGGGGCCACTGCGGGCAGAAAATGGGCTGTCCACTACTGCTGTGAAATGCAGGCACTTGTGGGCCCCACACTAAGAAGAATTGGTCCCCAGTTTCCCAAGAGCTGGCAGATGACCCATGTGGGGCAGGTGAGGGCCCATGTGGGGCAGGTGTGGAGCCATGTGGGGCAGGCCTATAGTGCTGGCCACACATTTTCCCCACAATTCATGCTGGTGATGGGCCCACAGTGGCCCCTCAGGGGTGCTAAAGTGAGCATGCTATGGCCAGTTTTCTGCCCACGTAGCCCTGCATGGGTCCTAAAAGGTCATATTTTCTGGGTAAATGCTCATGCAGAATAATTGCATATGTTAAAAGTAGCAGTAAAGAGTCATTTCAACTACTTACTACTGAGATAAAAAAGATTACAAAACTGCATGTTGAATGAATGGAATAATGAAAATAATAAAACCCATATGACAAAACCTGATATTAGAACATGACATTAGAACATAACATTACAAGAAATTATCAGTTCCTCTTTTTGGGCTCTCTGCTTCCCTCAACCCCATCCTGATCGCTTGCATTGCACAGCCAGGTTTTAACTGAGGCATCAACCCCAGAAGCTGTCACAGCATTTAAGTAAGAAAGGAAGTTAATCTTGCCGCCAAGGATCTCATGAGTAACCTGAGGATTTTTCACGTATTGTTTATTGATATCAAAACCAAAATTGGGCTGTTGATAGCAGATAGAGTGAGAGAGAACGGAAAAGTGTGAACTAACTAAAAACATGACAGTCTAATATAATGACAGAGTTGCAGTTGATTCAGTTTTGAAAGTTTCTTAATTTCTAATATCAATAAACATGCATTATGTTTGAAACCCATCATTTCCTGTAGGGACACCTTTTGCCTGTTTTGTGCCCTGTGAGCAATGCCAGTGTGCGAGAAAGAGCTTTTTGCAGCGTTTTGATGCTTAATCAGCTCAGAATGGCCAAAGGCTACATGCTCTGACCAGGAGAAGAGAAACTGAAATCCCAGCAACACTGTTGTCATAGCTTCTTAATTTCTAATAAACAGTCATTATGGTTGAAACCCATCATTTCTTGTAGGGACACCTTTTGCCTATTTTTTGCCATGTGAGCAATGCCAGTGTGCGAGAAAGAGGGGTCCTGGAGCTGGAGGAAAGAAGAGGAGACACTGGTTTGAGAAGGTAAGAGGCTGGGAGACAGAGGGTCTACTCCTGCCACTATTACATAGTAATGTAAACTGTGGTGGAGAGTTTGTTGACTGTGACTTTAAGATATTGCTTAGTGTTGAGTCTGTTTTTCTCAACAGGTTCATGGGATTCTGACAGGGGCGGAGCAGGGGGTGTCCCTCTGAAACTGCGGGGAGGCCCCATTGTCTCCTGTCGTGCTGTCATCAGGAGAGTTTGGTGTGGCAGCAGGACCAGATGGTTGCTGGCAAGGGGAGGCTGTGCCCTTTTTCACAGTTTCAGACTGGGTCAGCATAGAGTCAGTTAATTCCTGAGACATCACAGGTAAGGAACTCTGGGGAGGGCTGCTGTTCCCCAGGCCTGGGGGTTGAGATGGGGGAGATGCTGGTTTGATGAACGAGGTGAGTTTGGTAGCTTTCTTCATCATCCCTGTTGGAAATGTGTTTTGCTTTTTAGCTATTTGAATAATCTCTGAATGATGGATGGCCTGTAACATCTTGAAATCTATTTTTGTCAGATCTGAATCCTGGAAGCCATCCTGGACAGCCCTGTCAGCCTGTGTGGGAGCTAGGCTAGCGGGGACCTGTGGGGCAGTCTCACACTCACTGGCATTGTTTGGTGGGGCCAGCACTGCAAACCTGTTGGCTAAAGATACAGACATGGAGGCCCTGATGCTGGGAAGTACCTGGTACAGAGCAGATGTTGGTTAGGCAAGTGGACATTCATGAACTGATAGTTAAGAAATTAACCAATGTATACACAGAAGTTAAGTAGAGTAAAGTGTATCTAAAATTGCTTGTTAAATAATAATAGGCTCTTAAAAGACTAAAATGCTAAGAATAAAACAGGGAGAGAGAGAGAGAGAAACCAGAAGGAGAGACAATCAGCAAAATGTAAAACAACAGCTGTCACCAAAGCTAAGGAGACTTGTCAAATCTGGATTCTTAATTTGTAATATGAGATATGAAGGACTGAGATACTTGGATTACAGTCAACACATGGGTCACATTTCTGAAAATGAGCTGTTAATGATGTTCTGCCTAGAACACTCAGATTGTATGTATGAATGTAATGCTGTTAAGTATGAACTTCATTTCAATAGTAATTTCAGCCACAGCCTCAGTGGAAATCAGGATGAAATACAAGCATTCTGTAAAGTGGTATGCATTAATATTTACCATCATTAGCACTGCATATTTTGGTATATTTTGTAGTCCACAATTACAACAGCCTGTTGCATTATATTGTCTTTCAGGACAATAATTCCCCCCACTCCCATTTAAAGGATTATTCAAATCAATAGTATGCAACATTAATGATGCTCAATTCTGCCGCTTGACTGTGAGAAAAGAATTACAAATTAAAATAACTGAAATTGTAAATGGAAAAAGGGGAACATTTAAAACACTGGTGGATGGTAGAGATACATAGGGTGGGTCCATATATCTCTACCATCCACCACTGTTTCCCCTACTACTGTCTTGGCTGGGTGGCCCGCTCTGCCCTGTTTCACGTGCATCTCCGCATATGCGTCCGCACACAGGAGCGGAAAAGCCACGGAGGAGACAAGTTGAAACCTCGGCGTTAAGAGAAAGATAAGCTCCTACAAGTCTTGTAAGTCACTGTAAGTCATAAATGTCCAAAGGTCAGTTCAAATGTTCAGCCTTTTATTAGCACCCCACACCTCCCCACCATATCGGTCAAGCCGTCCTCCCATCACAGTCATCCTAGGGGAAACGCTGATCCACTTTTTTTCCCTTTTTTTTTGAGACTGACGGTCTTTTGACAACCCCGTCCTACAGAGTCAGCCTATCTCAGTTGATGTGCAAATATTGATTGGCTCCTCCATCTTTGGGGCAGTACTTATGCAGGATAACATCACCACCAACATAATCTGCTCAAAGAAGTTTAGAGATGTAGCATAAATTCCCATGGCAGCAAAACTTATCCACCTTTGATAGTAAGTGTAATCAGGAAATTACACTTGACGTCACTAAGTTACTCTGATGAGCCGGTAACCTTGCTTTGTAGTACAGGCCTCAGGACAGTCCCCGTCCCTGCAGGAAGGCCCATAGTCAGCGACTTGGCTCAGAATTACACCAGATAGCAGAGCATACAATATTAATTATCACATTAATCCCCTAGCACAGACCCATTCAAGCTGCATTAAGGATACTTATGAATTTGTAAACAAATTGAAAAAACATAATGGTACCTAAAGGTACAGTGTTGGTTACAATTGACATAGACTCCTTATATACCAACATCGACACAGCATTAGGATTAAAGGCAGAGGAGATTACACTAACAAGGAATAATTTTTAGTTCAATAACAAACATTATTTACAGGTTTGTGGCTGCGCCATGGGAAGAAAATACTCCCCCTCCTATGAAGATATTTACTTAGCCGACTCGGAGCAAACAGCGTTTGAAAAATGTCACACTTTACCATTATTATATCTCTGCTATCTGGACGATTTTTTCAGTTTATGGAGCAGTTTGATAGAGTCCTTACTAAATCATACCGGATAGCGGAGTATATTGACCATTACGTCCACGTCATTAGCGCAAACCCACTCAAGTTACCTTAAGGAGAATTTGTAAACAAATTAAAAAACATAACGGTGCACTTTTGTTTACGATTGGTATAGATTCTTTATACACAAACATCAATACGTCATTAGGATTAAAGGCAGTAGCAAAAGCCTTAACAAGAAATTATTTTCAGTTTCATAACAAACATTATCTTCAGGTTTGTGGTTGCGCTATGGGGAGAAAAAAAGGAGACGGCGTTTAAAAAATGCCAAACATTACTGTTACTATATTTCCACTATCTGGACGATATTTTCGGCCTGTGGAGCAGCTCTTTAGAGTCATTTCATGAATTTTTAACAGTTCTGAATTAAAACCAACCAAAAATAAAATTAAAACAAAATATACAGGCACAGGAGGTCGAATTTCTGGACACGCGGGTCTTCTTCCATAATTACACTGTCCACTTGAAACAGCTGGGTCCACTTCAAAGAGACCAACCACCACACCCTCTTAAACAGGAGCAGCTACCATCCAAGACACACATTAAAGGGCTAATCAAACCGTAATTATTAAGGTTCCTTAGAATGTGTACTTACCAGCAGGATGCAGATGAGGCCACCTCGGTTTTGTTTAAACCTCTGATGGCCAGAGTTACTCCAGCCGTTTCCTAAGGTCCATCAGAACTGAGGTCAGAAACTCCTTTAATAACAGGGGAGGTTGTAAAGCGGAAAAGGGCAGTCTCACAGTCATCCCGATGGTGATAACATATTCCCAACACCTTTCACCTTTCAACACCTGTTTTAGAGATGCTTCAGGTAACCATGCAGGTTATG
Source organism: Lates calcarifer (assembly GCF_001640805.2). Lineage (NCBI taxonomy): Eukaryota > Metazoa > Chordata > Actinopteri > Centropomidae > Lates > Lates calcarifer. The sequence continues at coordinate 9,910 of NW_026115837.1, forward strand.
CAATTATACAGTTATTGCCAGACAACACCTATACTGTCGTACAGGCTACTAAACTTCCACAGCCTTGTTCAGCACAGCTTGCAGAAATCAAGGCCCTAATGGTGGCATGTCGCTTGGCAGCAGGTAAGACTCTGAATGTCTACACAAATTATGCAGTCTGCCATGTGCATGGCATCATTTGGAAACAAAGAGGCTTTGTAAGAGCAGACGGCTCTCCAGTGACACATGGAGAAGCCATCCATGTGTCACCTTCCAACAGCATTAGCTATTATTTAATGCATGACTCATCAGAAAATAGAGTCTCTAATAGCTAAAAGGCAATAACTTAGCAGACGAAGAAAACAAGTAGCAACAGCAACTTATGTAGGACCTCTATTAGTAGCTGAAGACTGTGAACCTCTCACAAACTTAGCATCATTAATAGCAGCACAACAACATGCAGGTCCATACGAACAGTCTGTATGGCTCAAGAGAGGAGCCATCAGAGTCACTCAAGACGGACCTCAAAATGGTCTATGGCATAGCGCACATGGACATTTTGTTCTCCCCAAGCATTGTTAAACATCACAATTCGTGATGTGCATGTTCCTGACCATTGCGCAAGGGGGGAGATTCTACAGAAACTTCAGACTGTTTGGTGGACTCCATTTATGGCAAGAACAGTAGATAGAACATGACAAGAACATGATATGTGTGCACATCACAATGTGAGGAAAGCATTTTCAGCACCAATTGCACACATTCCACCACCAGAAGGTCCATTTCGACATCTCATGATGGATTTCATAGTTATGACAGAGCAAATAAAAGGATTTAGGTATATTTTAGTGGTAATTGACAGATTCAGTAGATGGATAGAGGCCATCCCAACAAAAGGCCCAGATTGCAGATCAACAGCCAAATTCCTGTGTAAAGAAATTTTCAGTTCAGATAATGGTCCAGCCTTCGTAGCTGACACAATAAAAATAGCTCTAAAATGTTAGGGATCAAACAGAAATTTGGATGTGTCTATCATCCACAATCTCAGGGAGCAGTAGAACAAGCAAATGGAACATTAAAAGCAAAGCTTGCAAAAATAAGGGCAAATAGTCAATTTAAGATCAATTGGGTAGATGCATTACCGTTGGCTTTGATGTCTATGCGATCACAAGCTAACCGACTAACACACCTAACACCTCACAAAATGCTCACATGGAGACCAATGCCGGTTCCCTATCTTAGAGGGCCATATGAGGGACCACCGCTAGAGCAGTGTGAAAAAGAACTAACTTGCTATCTGCGACACTTAACGCAAATACATAAAGCTGTGTTTCAACAGGTGAAAGCTGTATCAGAGGACAAAGACGCAGACATACCAGAGCAGCTAAGCAGAATTGAACCAGGCGAGTGGGTCTATGTAAAGGTGTTCAAACACAAGTGGGATCAACCCCGAAAAGAAGGGCCCTTTAAGGTGATCCTAGCAACTCCAACTGCACTGAAAGTAGAGGGTAAGAAAGTTTGGTTCCATTTAAATCAAGAGCAAGAGATCCAGGAGAGAGAGCAGGGGCGCAGCACAAACCAGAAAGGGACGGCGACACCTCCCAGCTGGAAGATAGCCAACACCCAGGGGACGGCGACACCTCCCCATGGGAGAGATAGACAGTTCCAGGGACCACAAGGAGAGAGATGATCACAAAGACTGGCTGAAAGGCAGAGAGGTGAAAGTAGAGGATCAACTAGTAGTGGCTCGTTACCATCCAGACAAAGTCAGGAGTCAGCCGCTGCCTCCGGGAGATGAACGTGAGATACAACATGTAGCTCCCAGGAGGAGGGAGACTGCACCAGCTAAACCAAATGTCCCAGCTCAATTAGCTGAGAATCCAGATGTTGTGGCATTCATGTCTGCACAATGCTTCAGAGCCCTGCTAGCCACTAAAACCCCAGAGGAGGTTGTGTTCCTGCGTGCTCACCGCAGGCAAGTGAAGAATTCGTAGCCCAGTGGTTTGGGACTTTGAACCCAAATCCACATCATTTCATTGGCGAGCCAGCCAGGAGAGGAACTGAGTCTGGAGGACCCCAACAGCCGGAGGCGGCCGCACCCTGCTCCTCAGACCCACGGGCCCACCAAATTTAAAGGTAAGCAGAGCCTTTTTTTTCCCTCCTAATTCTAAGGGTGTCTGAGTGCAGGATGTGTCCGCCCAGGTTAGTGGGGTAAGCCTCCTACTTTTTAGACTCGCCTCTCTTGAACCTAACCCACACTAAATTCTAAAACCAAGGGAGATAAGAACTGGGAGTGAAAAAGGCAGCTGTGTGTGTGTGTGTTACGTAACTGTCTGTCTGTGTCAGTGCCAATGTCTCAGCAGAACCATGGTGTGGACAGTATGAATGAGTGTGAGCAGCTGATTTTGAATGTGTGTATTGCATGTTGGCTTGTGGCAAAGTTGATTTTTGCTGGAGGACTAGTTTGGCTTACATTGTACAGAGAAGGCTAGAAACACCAGAGCATTACCTCTGAACAGAGAAGGCTAGAAACACCAGAGCATTACCTCTGATTATAGAAGGAGTTACAAAACCTTTAATGTTGGAGGAAGTGTATTTAAAGGTGAGCTAATAAGAACAGAGCAAAAATCCCAAATAAAGTCTTTCAATGTCGAGGAAGTGGATTTGAAGACTTAATAGAGTGAAAATTGTATGGGACAGGGAATACTGTGTAATACTACTATATCAAGCCAAACAAGGCACAATTGTCTTTTATGTATGTCTAGTGTTAAAGAGATTGGCATCTGCGGCTACCGCTCCGAGAGTGGAGGTCTGTACGGGTAGATGACCAGATAAGTACTTATATGTTTGGTATTTGTGGCTACCGCTTTTTTCTTAATGTATAGAAAAAAGGTCTGCACGGGCAAATTACCAACTATAGCACGCACTGCCTAGGGAGAGGCAGCAGCCACCAGGAGAGTGGCAGAATCGCTTAGGGAAAGCGAGAAAAGTGCACAATATCGCTAGGGGAGCGATAGGAGTAGAGAAACTGCATGCGTAAGAAAACCTGGCCAGATAAAGAACAAAAAAACAGAAGAACAACTATAGGAGGGAGAGAGTAGAAAAAAATAGAAGAGCAGAGAAACACAGAGTATAGGAGACAGGAGAAGGGAGGGGGAGAGTAAGAGCAGTGGGGCCTTGAAACCCACCCACGCACATCTGCACTCACACACACACACACACACAGAAGGAAAGTACCAGAGACACACACACACTTACATAGGAGCAGAGCAGACACACACACTCACACAGGAGCAGAGCAGACAGGTGAAGGGAGACTTTTCTGCCCAGAGAGAGGGGCAGATAAGTGACTAAAAGTTTTAAAATAGAGAATTTACAACAAATATTGAAGCAAACAACAATAGGACACATAATCCTTTAACTCTTGTGGGAAGATTTAACTGGCAATTTGTAGTAGACAAATAAATAAGACAAAATAAATAAATTAATAAATAATTAAAATAGATAAACAAATTAAGTAATAAATAATTAGATTTTTTTAAAGTAGTTAATTAATAAATAAGTAGATAAGATAACATAGATAAATACATAGACAACATAGTAAATATCTAAGTAAGGTAAAATAAACAAATTAACAAATGACTAAATAATCAGATAAAATAAAGTCATTAATTAAGTAGTAAACAAATAGGTAAGATAAAATAAATAAGCTAATAAAATTAAAATAGATAAAATAAAGTACTTGATGAATTGATTAATTAATTAATAGATAAGATAAAGTAGCTAAGTTAATAAATAAGTAAGAGAGATAAAATAAAGTAATTAATTAATAAATTAACTAATAGATAAAAAAAAAAAGAGTGTATAAAAAGTGAATGGAAGAACAGAGAGAGGAGAATAATGATGAAGACAAAATCTTAACCCCTGATCACATTGACAATCGAGGGGATAAAGAGACTCGGGGCATCAGAACACATTTTTGGCTGGAACAAACGTATTATGATAAAGAAGGCATAGAACATTGGCAAACAGAACAAGAGATTAGTCAGAAATTGTGGCAAATCACTGACATTGTAAACTTAGCTCAAACAAAAGAAGAATTTTCTTTAATACCATGGGAGAGCATGATAAGTAAATTGTGGGTTCCCAAAACTTTGGCTTTAATACTAGAGCAGCTTTATAATCGTCCAACAGAAGTTGCTACACTCCCTTTGCGTCCCTTCTTAGGAATCCCTGAAGGTTTAACTATAGCAGGAATAAATAGAGGGGCAGTATATCCACGGCTGAGTATCACCATTATCCCCAGAAGAGTGGAGTGGCACACAGGGAAATTTGGATATATCACTAGAACTCCAGCCGAGGACGGGACTGAAGATACAATCCAAATACCAGTATTAAAACAAGCAGTAACTGCAGGTAAAATACTAGTGTTAATACAAACTAGAGAAGAGGGAGAGCCAGAAATCTCCAGACAGGAAGAGAGTGCAAAACAAGGATTCATGGGGGTAAAAATGAGTAAAAAAGAGGGACTGCTAACTCCAGTGGAATTAGTGATAAGACAACAGCCAGACCATGCCAAGCAAATCAGACTCTGCATGAAAAAGTGGCACAAACGTACATCAGGCAACCTACAGTGGCCACTAGAAGTAACCTTTAAAGCTGCATGCTGCAGTGAAGTGGAGGCCAACATTAAGCATTACAAAGCAAAAGACACAAGTGACCTGAGAGAAGGGAAACGTGCCAGAGAAAGAGAAGTGCTCAGGTGGTTCAGAGAAACAGCAAGAAAACACTTAGTAGAAGTGAAGCAAATGCCAACATTAGCCAAGAATGATAAGAAGAATGAAGAGAAGCCACAGGTCGAGCCCACTGCTCCATTACAGTATTCACCCCATGTAACATCCGAGCCAGCTGGACTGTATCCAGTAAGGGAAGCAAAGAGTGTGAATGGTGAGGTGATGGGAAGATTCACAATAAACTGGAACACTCCAGCCAAAGAAAAGGAGATGACACACAATGATAAAGTAAACAACATGTGCACAGAGCAGAATGATGCAAAGCACACACGCTGAAAGAGGAGAACAACGTACGAAGAGTATGTGTTCAAGTGAAGAATCTGAAGAGGAATATAGAGACAAAAAGGATTATCGCCAAGTTGTACGAAGGAGGACTTCCATAGAGGAAGACAAAGAACGGTATCGACAACTGGAGAATACACCAACATCATCAAACAGAAAGCAGTATCAGCTGTTGCAGGACAGGTGGCAAACACGGAAGAGTGACCCAGGGGGAGTCAGAGAACAATGTGGGAGACTCTCTGGCAACAGTTTATGGCACAGCACACCTAAGGAGACAGATGACCTCTCTCTGGTGGAGGGGTGGGAGCAACTACCCCTACAGAGAGCCCGATCAACAAGTGGAGCTGACTGGGAGAATCTCAATACAGGATTAATGAAAGACCTGAAAACATTGTATGACCTACAAAAAGAAAAAGATGAGCTTCAACAACACCAAACCCAATTAAAGGTAAAAGATACTGCACAACGTACATTGGCAGATATGACACGCTCACAACAGATAAGCATGGAGCTGACAGGAACCATGACAACAAAAGAGAAATTAGAGGATTTTTGCCAACGGCTGGATGATATACAACAGTCTCTCACAGGACTGACAGAGCATTCCAGAGGTCAGACACAAAACCTCAATGATTATCAAAATAACATGAGACTGAGAAGTGGCAAAGTGTTGGGACAGACTGAATCTCAAGATGACTCACACAATGACATGACAACAATGTGTCCATTAGTGACCAAAGGCCTGAATCCTGCTCATTATGTACCATGGTCATTTTGTGACATGGTTGGAATAGCTGGAAGACTGCCAGATCTAAATGAAGGAGCAAACAAATGGATAACAGCACGAGAGGAAAACACAGCTGGTGTAACCTTGGCTCTAGGAGACATTAAAGCACTGCTCATGTACACAGCAGGCAAGCACACCACTGAAGAGATTTTCCATGGGGCTAATCTGCCCCTAGTGGTGGCAGGAAATAGAGCTGATAGTGTGGGATTCAATGGACACCGCAAATGAAGTGTGGACAGAACTGAGAAAGCAATATCCAGAAAAAATGGATCCCTCTAAGTTGGAGGGAGAAAAACTTAAAGATGATGAGTGCCCAGCCAAGTTCCTACGATCCTTTCAGACAAAATGGAGGGAAGAAACAGGAAATGCTTGGAACGCTAATAACACCACACAGAGCCTCTTTAAAGTAATGGTGAAGAAAGCTATGCCACAGGAAGTACAAAAACGCTTGGACAATGTGGTTGGACTGATGAAAATGGAGTGGCCATTGTTTGCTGAACAACTTATACATCATGTTGAAAATGCCAGAAAAGAAAAACAAAGAGAAGAAGAGGTGAACAAACACCTGGCCAGCAAACTCACACAACTACAGTTAAATGACTTAAATTCCAAGCAGAAGAAAGAAAAAAGCAAAATACAAGCCCCAGTGGTGCTGGCAGAACAGACTCAAACACCACAAGCCACTACAGTTGTTCAGCAGCAACCAGCAGGGCCTCAACCACCAGCCCAGACTCAGATGCCCCTAGGGCCTATGCACCCAACACCACCTGCACCTCTGCCACCCATTCACGTCCATGTGAACCAGTCTCAGCCAAACAGAGGACTGTCTTTCAGAGGACAACCAGGACAAAGAGGTGGCATGTATCGAGGAAGGGGGAGAGGTCTCCCTCCACAGCAGATAAGGCGTACACTGTCAAACACACCACTGACTGCAAACCAAGATGGAGAACTGTTATGCTGGGGGTGCAACCAGAAAGGCCATCGTCGTAGTGACTGTCCCACCAACCCTTGGATGGGACCAGTGAGGGAGTGGCAATAGGGGTGCCCAGAGGAGCCACAAGGGAAGTACATGACACCGGTTGTATCAATGCAGCCACAGGATGAACCAACTGTTCCTGTCATAATACAAAATCAAGGGCACACCTTTATGGTAGATACAGGGGCCACTTACTCCTGTATTGGAAGCGCTGGCTCCTCACTTCCCCTCTCAGGCTTATCAATCAAGACTGTTGGCTTCCCTGGGACATCACAAGTCATTCCCCTATTGATAAATCAATAGTGGCACCCTTGCTGTACTCAGAAAGTACACCTATTAATCTTTTGGGACGAGACATCTTATGCCCACTAAAAGCCACCATTACATGCACTCACAGAGGCCTAGCACTGGACTTTTTGCCTGAGCCCATCCATAAAATAATGATGGTGTGTGAATTTGAGGAGCCCAAAAACCCAGTCATCCAGGTCCAACCTGCTGTATATTGGATACAATGGCCAGCTAAGTCGGAATTGGCTCAGCAATGGACTTTGTGGAAAGAGAAAATACATCAAGAATTGAGACCTGCTCAAGAGCCACAATTACCGCTGCATTGCACTCTTATGTATGATGAAACCTAACAACACAGTGACTATGAGGCATGTTGGAGACAGTTGATTGCTGGCAAAACCTTCTCTGTAATATGCCACGACATATATGTGGGGCCACAAGGAGCAGCAGCAGCAGTTATTCTCCCATCACAGCTACGTCAGTGGTTCCAAGTGCCCAACTCAACCCCTCATGTTACTCTCATGATCAAAGATAGACATGAATCATATGAACTTGGCCCTATGATGGGGCAGGCATTAATGGTGCCTGTATGGCAGCCCACTGCAGACAAACGTATTCACACCTCCTCCAACAAACAATATCTTAAAATATCATTGTGGACATATGATGAGGGAACAGCAACACAAGTGTTGTTAAGTCAAAGGCCTCCCACACAGCTACCACTTTCAGAAGAGCATAGTCTGCTGTTACGTCAGATACCACTAGAGGTATGGTCAAAGCATAAAACAGATGTAGGGCTAGTAAAATCAGCGCAGCCGCTCTGTATTAAGTTAAAACCTAATATTGTGTTACCTTACAAAAAACAGTATCCACTCAAGCCCCACCAAATTACCCACTATTGAAGGCCTAGTAGAAGCAGGAGTATTAATACCAACTAAAAGTCCCTGTAACCCACTTCAACCCACTATTGAAGGCCTAGTAGAAGCAGGAGTATTAATACCAACTAAAAGTCCCTGTAACACGCCAATCTACCCAATTAAAAAGCCAAACTCCAAAGATTATCGCTTAGTACATGACCTACGCGCTATTAATGCTGTTGTAGACGCCGAGACACCCATTGTTCCAGATCCACACACATTACTTTCAAACATACCACCTAATGCATGCTGGTACACAGTGATTGATTTATGTTCTGCATTTTTCAGCGTGCCTCTGCACCCAGATTCTCAATATTTGTTTGCCTTCACATATCAGGGACAGTAATACACATACACACGCCTTCCTCAAGGCTATGTAGAAAGCCCATCAATTTTTAACAGAGTGTTAGCTAATGACCTGCAGCACTTAGATGTAACAAGTACAGTCATACAGTACGTTGATGATCTGTAAATATGCAGTCCCACTAAACCACAGTGTGAAAAAGACTCAGTCTCAGTCCTGACGGCTTTAGCTAAGGGGGGACATAAAGTAAGTAAAGATAAACTACAGTTCTGCCAATCCGAGGTTGAATACTTAGGCAGACAACTTTGTGGAAATAAACGTGCCATAGCTCCCTCACAAATTGAAGCCATAACAAAGGCTCCTAAACCACAAACTGTGGGACAAATGTTGTCATTTCTGGGGATGGCGGGGTTCAGTCGGCCTTGGATCTGTGATTATGCAATTAAAACAGCCCCACTGCGCGGTCTAATTCGTGCAGCAGGCCAAACAAATGGCTCTGCTGAGCTACAATGGACAGCTGAAGCTGAAGGGGCTTTCCAAGCCCTGAAAACAGATATGCAAACAGCCCCAGCATTGGGTAACCCTGACTACACTAAAATGTTTCACTTATATGTTGCAGAAAAAGCAGGTTACACGTGCGCAGTCCTGCTGCAAGACACTCCCACTGGTAAGCAACCACTTGCATATTACAGCACCAAATTGGACAACATTGAAACAGGCTTCCCACCCTGTTATCAGGGACTGGCTGCAGCAGCATTTGCCTTCCAAAAAGCATCTACAATAACAATGGGGCATCCAACCACGTTATACACATCTCATCAGTTACATGCTCTCATTACTAGACCCAGGTTTGTGTTAACTCAAGCCAGACGAACAGGCTATGAGGTAATCCTTTCAGCCCCAGAATTAACAGTTCAACAATGTACTACCATCAATCCTGCCACACGTATGGTGACACCTGTAGAAGGATCACCACATGACTGTGTTCAGGTCACAGATGTGTTCTTAAAGCCCCGAGAAGATTTTCATAATCAACCTATAACAGCACAACTTACCTTTTTTGTAGATGGTTCCTGTTTTAGAGATGCTTCAGGTAACTATGCAGGTTATGCAATTATACAGTTACTGCCAGATAATACCTATACTGTCATACAGGCTACTAAACTCCCACAGCCTTGCTCAGCGCAGCTGGCAGAAATCAAGGCCCTAACAGCGACGTGTCGCCTGGCAGCAGGTGAAAGCTGTATCAGAAGACAAAGACGCAGACATACCAGAACAGCTGAGGAGAATTGAACCAGGCGAGTGGGTCTACGTAAAGGTGTTCAAACGCAAGTGAGACCAACCCCAAAGAGAGGGGCTATTTAAGGTGATCCTAGCGACCCCAACTGCACTGAAAGTGGAGGGTAAGAAAGTTTGGTTCCATTTAAATCACTGCTGCAGAGCAAGAGATCCAGGAGAGAGAGCAAGGGCACAGCACGAACCAGAAAGGGATGGCGACGCCTCCCAACTGGAAGATAGACAGTTCCAGGGACCACAAGGAGAGAGACGATCACAAAGACTGGCTGAAAAGCAGAGACGTGAAAGTAGAGGATCAACTAGTAGTGGCTCACTACCATCCAGACAAAGTCAGGAGAGTAACACAGAAACCAGTGATGAAGCTGTCACGCCCAATCCAGAACCAAATCCAGACGAGGGGACATCAGCAGGGACAATTCCACCAGAGTGTGATCCGTACAATGTCTACAATTGGGAAAAAAATTTATGGGAAAGAGCGGAAGACTAGTAGATGGAAAACCTTAATCTTGTTAACATTAGGAGTAATATTAGTACTTGTTAATCTGGATGCACTAAATACAGACCATCAAATAGAGCAGGAACAGCTGATGGAGTGTGCAGTGACCACAGGGGTAATGGCAGCAATAGAAGTAAAAATACCACTTAACGATACCATCAAACCCTAACTATAGGACCAGAGGGTCAGAAAATAGATACTCATGACGAGGTAAATATAAACCACGAGCGCTAAAAGAATATCATGAAAACCTACAGATAATACTGAATGATTTGAATGATTGGTCCAATCCCAATTGCTGAATCAAAAACACATGTGCAATACGTATTTCATTCAGTGCACTCCAAACGTTTTCCACTGCCTCCATTGCCCCTGGAAGTCAGAATACAATCCATAGAGAATACAGCATGGTCAACACAGAGCTGTAACATAGGGTCCAATTTCACTTTGCACACCTCCAGAGTCACCTTGAAGTATTGGTATGACTTAGTGATTCCAGGTACGTCGTCACGTTTGAACCTCATGTACAAAACATACAATGAATGTAATCTCGCTATATTATGCATCAGATTTGATATTTAGTACACACGTAGCCTTACAGAAGTTTGGCCGAGGGTGGGTAGAATATAAGTCAGCATGTTATGAACAGCAGTATGTGTGTGTCAGTGACGTAGAATTTAGGGTTGGTAAAACGGTAGTACTTTCATTCAGACACAGATAGACACTAGCATAGGTCATGTTGCTGTGATAATCCCACTATTCTATATAATCTCTACCTAGATAGGCATGGCTGAACATCCAGGGATTGAAGGGCAGAACAACACACATGTGCCACAGAGGTCCATGTATCGTGCAGAGCCTCGTCCTCCCAGGCTGCCAGTCCAGACAGCAGCAAGACCCAGCTGGGCTATAGGTGCACATCGACTGCCAGCTCAACCGGGTCCCTTCAAATCCCTGGCTCCAGGGGAACTGGTTGTGCTCCCCAAGATACCCACCACCGCCACCACCTTTTGTGCCTATGCCACCACCAGGACCAAGCAGATACCAACAGCCTCCACCTGCAACCAACTGGATGAAGGAGGAGACACAGCCTCAGCAGTCTGCACCAACTGGCACACCAGCCCAACTGCAGCAGCCGCGGCCTCCGGGAGATGAACGTGGGATACAACATATAGCTCCCGTGCGGGGGGAGACTACACCAGCTCAACCCAATGTCCCAGCTCAATTAGTTGAGAATTCAGATGCTGTGGCATTCATGTCTGCACAATGCTTCAGAGCCCTGCTAGCCACTAAAACCCCAGAGGAGATTGTTCTCCTGGGTGCTCTTCGCAGACGGGTGTTACAGCGTTACAAGGCACGTGAAACCCGTGCTATTGCTCGCTAGTACAACCAAGATCTGCATCAGTGGCTGGCTGAGAAACACCGCCTAGTGCAGACTAAGGAGAGCCTCCAGGAGGAGGCTCAGATTCTCCGCCAGGATCGTGACCGGATCTTGCAAGAGAGGAAGGATCTTGTACGGGAGAAGATTCGACTCCTCACTCAGCTGGCTTGAAGACCCCTGTGTCACCAATAATGCTGTCACCCCTCTTGGTTGATCTCAACCTTTCCCCTACAAGCCCTGATCCAAGCCCATGAAAAGAATATACCCCTACGCACTAACACCACACCACCTTTGAACACTTTGATCACTGGACACTACACACTGAACTTATACTGGACACTAAACACTGAACTTATACTAGATAAGATGGACACTGGACACTGTTACCCTAAGCACTGATCACAAAATTATATCGGTTCACAAGTGTTTGTGAAATCCATTATATCACCTCACTGTGTTTCACCAGCTTTTTTCATCACGTTGTTCACTCATTTAAGATAAACACCTTTTATGTATTCTACTTTTATGTCTCACTTATAATTAATCCTGTGTGTTGAAGTTTGCCTTAGAGTAACTAGATGTTAGAATTTATCCTTGTGTACACTTGACCTATTGTTGCACATGACCCTCTAGGACATGTGGTGAGGTGTGAAACATTATTGGGGTACACGGATCCCTGTTAATAGTAACATGGTAGAAACCACGAACTCCAGTAATGTGTGACTTTTTAGGTCACAAAGGGGGGAGATGTTGAGTAACAATTTGTCAACAGTATGCAAAGAGTGATGTGCCTTTAAAAGGGTACTGCAATAAGCTGATTTTAAAGAAGTAATATGTGGAAATGGTATTATTGGTATATACTGTGTATACTAAGAAGACATGTGGTGTATGTATGTTATGTGTGAGTAGATGTTAGTGTTCACAGCATGCTTACTTTGTGTGAAAAAGACATATAATTTTTAAAAAATGAAACAAAGAAGAGTTAAGAAATAATGTGGTAAAAATAAAGGTGACTTAGTTTTAATAAAAAGTAAATACAATCAGAACAGGCCTGAACATAATGGAGTAAAGCAGTGTGAGAAAAGGCCAAATGAGGACAGGGTCTGCCCTGAACATGACCCTGCAAGCTGGAGTGCAGCCAGAAGAAAAGCACTGGGGCTTTCCAGAAAACAGTGGCCTTGGAGAGAAGATAAGAGTCTATTTTTAGAGCCCAGGTGCTTCTCAAAAAACAGTGACCTTGAAGATAACACATGAGAGAAATTATTTTTTTGGGGAGCCTGAACCTGAATTAGGCTGAAGAATTCTGATCGTAGCCCAGTGGTTTGGGACTTTGAACCCAAATCCACATCACAGTGCCCTTGAGTGTTCATAAAGGTGCTAATAAATAAAATGTATTATTATTATTATTATCACTCTCTCTCCCTGTTTCCTGTCTCTCTTCTCTGTCCTGTATAAATAAAGGCAAAAATAGCCCCAAAAAATAATCTTTAAAAAAAAAAAGATAAAAAATAAAAATAAATTTTGTTCAGCCACCCTGCACACTTTGCATTGTTTTTAATACACTCATACAAATTATAGTTTAAATTTTACATACTCTCAAAACAGTAAACAAACTAGTACAGAAATTCCTTTAAAGTGCAAGTCTAATTTATACTCTTCTGCACCCTTAGTACTTTCAACTGTTTAATGGTTAAAGCTGCCAACAGGGCTCCCTGAGAGACTCCTGGTAGTCTCCCAATCCTTGACATGTGCATATAAGTAATTCTGATCTTCATTCTGATCTCCATTTGTAGGCCTACACTGAAATCAGCTTTTAATCAACAAATCTGTGATAACCGTGATCTTAAAACAAAAAACAGAAAAAACAGAATGGTTGATTAGCAAAAGCCCCTAAAAATGTCTTGAAAAAATGTCTTGAAATGATATTCCTGTTCAGCTTTGACCTCACTGGACGCGTCTCTCCTCTCTCTCAGCTGGCGTGGTGAGTCTGTGACAGCGTGTACACAGCAACATCTAGGTTGCTATGGCCGTTACTAAGGAGGATCTGCTTTCTGTTGGACATAAAAAGTAGTGGAAAGTGATGCCAACGGACAGCGGCGTAAGCCCATTGGTCCTGACTGCATCACTGTCATGCCAAAGAATAAAAATAAAGAACCATGAAGAACCGTTTGTACCTGACACAAACAGTGAGCTCTGTGAATAAAGGCAAAGTAGCTGTAAATGCATCTCAAGGTGCAAGTGTGTGGCATAGGATGTAGGCCGCCATCACATCCAAGCCACATTAATGTGTTTGTCTTTTCCTGGAGGCTTGAGTGGAGATCATCAAGTGTCAGAGTGACTGATCCTGGCTTAATGTGCAGTCTCTTGCTGCCATCTAGTGGCCGTGGCATGAAAACACATTTCAACTTCCTCCTCTCACAAATGACTGCTCTGAAGACATCAGCAAGATATGACTGCCCATGCTTTGCATAGGTCATGTAAACAAAATGTTTTCTTTATCATACAGTACAGTATTATTATTACACTTGAATATTTAAACAGTGTTGAATGACAGTAGCCACAGTTATAATCATGATTACTGTAATAATAAAAAACACAATCCAAACTATGTTTTTAAGGCCAGTTTTTATTTTTTAAATTCTCTTTCCACTGTCCTCATTTCCGCCCCTTCTTTTCCCTCTCATCCATGCCATCAGCATCCCTGTCTTCTCCTCCAGGCTGGGATCTCCAGAACTCCTCTGCTCGCTTCCAAGGCAGCCACCGATCAGCGTGAGGAAGAGGACCCACTTACGTTTGCCGCGGGGGTTCCCCGCTGGTGGGGACCAGTCGACAACGAGTTTCCCTCGACCTTCACAGCTGTTCGTGTGACCAGCAGCACCTGGCAGGGACCTTTCCACCTAGGAGAAAGAGATTCTTTCTCCAAGGATTTGATTAGTTCGTAGTCACCACATTGAAACAGATGTATGGGGGAAGGAGCAAAAATTGAGATCTGCACATATAAAGCAGTTACCATGGTATGGTAAAGAGGAAGGAGTGGTAGCAATGCTGGGAAAATTAAGGGATTAAGGGGCTACTGAAAATAAAGAGGTCAAAGGTCATGAGAGTGGGGAATGCTACATGATTCGTGCAAGTGATGCTGGAGGTGATTGTGAAAGGTGGTGATTGAATGAATATATGAGTGAGTAGGGAAAGCTTAGCAATAATGGGAAATGTTCATAAAACTCAGATGATGTGTGCAGTGGGATAGACTTCCTGACTGAAGTATCATTTCAATCGGAACAGAGTAATAGGAGAACGAAAGAGTGTGAGAAAGAAGAGAAATCAAGAGGAATGAATTGATTGTGCACAGAATAATAGACTTGAGCACAGGAAGGAGATTGCAAAGGACAGTAAGGCGTGGCCTGTGCCTTTGGTGTGCAGAGGAACCGACCCCCGCAGAAGCAAGGTGTACTGTACCTGATGAGCAGCCTAAATCAGACAAAAGGAAGCAAAAGGGGGAGTACCATAAAGCAGGGGAATGCGGGGCGGCTGTAGTGACAGGAGCGGCTGGAGCAGCTGGTGTGGTAGGGACTGGAGGAGCAGTGGTCCGTGTGGAAGAAGAAGAACGCAAACTAAAATGATTGCTTTTCTGAGATGAGGAGCGGCAGATTCGCTGATTTATAAATGTTGTGCTTGCCTCAGGTCTCTTCAAGTACGTGGGGGCATCTTGGTAAATACTGACGCAGAGAGAGAGAACATTTTAAACTGTTTTAAAACTGTTAAACTAGCTTACACGTGATTGGCTCTAGTTGGGTGTGTCAGGTTGTGACTGGATGAAAACAGAATTGGTAGGTGGGGCTTAGAGATAGCAGGAAACTAGTGATTCAGCTGGTAGGTGCAGATAAGAGTCTCCCTGACTGAACTTTCACTAAGCTTCACACAGCACTAGTGGAGTCTTTGTTACTTTAAACTTAACTTTAACTTTAAAATATGATCTAGTTGCTGGAAAATCCATTTTATACTGCTACAGCTGAAACAGTCACACGTACCATAAGAATACATGTTCATTTACACATTCACCCATTTTTTTCCCGATGTCCTTCCTGTGTTTGACAGCTGCTTTTAGCCTGAATATTTATTACAAACCTGAATAATACTGCCATCTGGTGGTCATTTCCGTACAGAGAAGTTGGATCTTGACCAGTTGGGTCAACAGAGAAAATGGCATTTTGGACACAACGTAAACAGTATGCTGGATTTTACACCCACTTTCTGTGTACAGCAATGTAAAAAGACCCAACAGAGACACTGTAACCCCTAACCCTAACCTGGACTCCACCTCACACCTAATCACCCTACTCTGTCAGGAGCCCCTAACCCCCCACCCCTACTCAGATCCTATCCTAAACCTAAGTATCCCACTCTGACTAGGCCCATAACTCTAACCCGAATCTGAGCTCCAGGTTAAAATCTAACCATCTATCTCTGACTGGGCCCTGGACTATGACCTGACCTCCTACTCTACTCTCGTCCCTACAGCTGTTCTGACTCATCCAAGACCATGGGAAAAGAGAGAAAAACATATTTAGAACAATATACCTCAATCTATACATAAGAACATTTCCCTTCACCTTAACTCATTTCCTTTCAATAACCATACACTTGCATTTATTTATTTCTTTCTTTATTCTCTCTAAATAAAAAAAATCCTTTTTTTCACATGGAAGAGTCCACAATCCAGGCCCGGGCGACCTACAGACTGGTGATCCCCAGTTTGAAATAACACAGCCTAATGATGATGTTGATGGCTCTCCCTTCCCTGCCGAAACCCAGATAAATAGAAACAGAAATTATAAATAACATATTTTAATAACCATTACTTTCTGCCCTCATATGTCCCCCCCCTCTTTTACTTACCTTTATAATTCTTTGGATCATGCTGCTCCTCCATCATCAAACCAGCTCCTGATCACCCTTCTACCTACCTCTTCCCTCTCTATAGGCCAATATAGAACCTGTGAAATAAAAGTAAAAAGAATCAAATAAATGAATACATGTTGCCAGTGCATCAGTGACACCTCGTGGTGTCTCCTCCCCATAACCTAACCCCTAACCCGACATGCCCGTCTTGGTCCCGTGTCTCTACGACCTACCGTTCCCAAGATATGGACGTTTTAATCCTCAGGAAGTTACATATTGGACCGTAGCTCTGCCCACGATTACCCAGCAAGCTCAAAACTTGTAGATAATATGGGAACTATCACAGAGAACACCTGCAGCACAGAGGAGTATTTATATCTCATACAATTCTTAAGATAGTGATGATTATCGAGGATTGTCACTTTCACAAAATATGTCATGCTACATACCGAAATTAATCTAAAGCCCATCTCAGTGTATTCTTGTTCGTTAAACTTCAAGTTGGGTTCATACCACAATACTCAAGCTGCTGCTTGTGATCAACAGGCGCAGTTGCTTGAACGCTGTCATTTGCATCATAGGAACTTGTCTTCAGTAGGTCCATTACCTTGTCTCTGACTGTATCTGAACATTTCAGTCAATAAAAACTTTTCATTTTTTGCTAATGTAAAGCTCTGCATAACCCCATATCTGAGAAGCAGTTACAGTGATTTGCCATTATGCTTGAGATGTGAAAGATTTTCTGTCGTTTATTTTTTTATTCATTTTGTACAGGCCACATATACTTAGACATTAAACAGTCATTTTATGTCTTTAGAGCTTGTTCAGAAAGAAAACTGCCCGTACAGGGAAAGTAGCCAAAGTTCTTGATCAGCTCTTCAGCATTTACAACGTCAAGGTGAGTTGTTACACTTCTTGGTGCTTGTAAAAAAAAAAAAAAATAGTACTGTGGATTATGTTTGTTTGAACTCTCATCTCTTCAGAGATGAGAAAGAGTCATGAGTCATGAGTCACTCTTTCTTGTGATGTATAGTATTGTTTGGATATGTTGTCTAACATCCAGACTGAAGTAAGATTATGTTCTCTCACTCAAGGAACAAGTTGACACCCATGTCAGACTTGCTGTTGTTCTGTGCTCCCAAGTTCCTGAAGCTGTGGAATGTAAGTCAGCATATTGTTATGTTAAGTGTTCAGAATTTGTTTGTTTTGTGAATTCTGAAAGAAATTGAAATTGAGTTTGTAAAAGTATGAGCTGTCCTGGTGTTGAGCTTGGTTGAGACAGGGTGGAATAATTAATTCATTTTGAATTTCTTCTGTTGTTCAGCTCTCATTCATGTTCTGGTTCTAAGTTTTGAGTATTATCATAAACTGTTATTGTAAGGTATAGAAATTATGGATTACCCTCCTGACCGAGGGGTGTCAGGGAAGAACGTGGTCTTCAACCTTGCGGTCTGAATGTATAGACAAAGAGAGGCGCCTACGTTACACCTGTGAAAACAAAATAACTAGTAATAAGTATTTAATGAGAAAAGTTTGTTACACTTATCAAAGTAAGTTAGTGCGACTTAAGATTACAGGGTACTTAATTAAGATTTCTTCTTTAACTAAAAAATGTAGTTCATATTAATTAATTTTTTAATGTAATCAGTTTCAACTTTTTTTTTTTTTTTAGTTTTTAGTTAAATTAACTAATCGGGTTTTACAGTGTGGTGGATTGTAACACTGATTTTCCAAGATGTCTGGAGACAACAAGGTGACAACAACTAAAGAAAACAATTACAAGTATTGAATTCTAGTATAGAAAGTTATGATAAATAGGAAAGTTAAAGTCATTTGATTATATGTATTCTTTTCTTCAAGGGAATTCATGAGGAAGAGAGGGTGTAATGTATCAAGGTGGGCATATAGCACCCTTCCACATGGACATCAGAGAGGCACCACATCATGTGGTGTCTTTGCCTTACAGCTGAGTGTAACTGATTGTTGTTACAGCAAAATTTTTAACCTTGAACTGATTAAGCAAGCCTAAATGAGCAATACATATTATATATATTATTTATGTCTGGTTACATGTAATGTGATAAGTCTTCTGTTTTTGTTATGAATGTTTTTTAATGTTTTTTATAGATCTACTTGTATTTTGCAGATGTCAGATACTTTAAGCAGCAACACTTGCTTCTTGTGTTATCATAGAAACTCTTGAGAACCTCTGCCCCTGCAGCCCCCAAAGGATGAGCTGTATTACTATATGGATGGATGGATATTTATAATCTTGATTGTGTACATTCTTCATATTGCAAATACACTTTGACTGCTGATAAATTGCAATTGCATCAGACTTTTTCTGTTTCTGAATGGATAAAGTCCTCATCATCCTGGCTGGTGAAAGTGGAAGTACATTTCCCTCTGTCAGTTTTACATGTTTTGCTATTTTGACTTACCAGTGCGAGTGTTATTTGTAACGTCCCTCTTGGCTAAAAACTCAGGAAATGCAAATCTCATCAGCTCCAAAATCTGCTCTGCCGAATAATGCATGCAACACTTATATTAAACTACAGATACCTGAGGATCAAACGGTGTTTCCCACATCATATTTTGTTCTGTTTTGACGTATGGGTTTCATACATGTAACAACCATCTTGGCTAAAAAATTTCAGCAGTTCCAAAATCAGATCTAATGAATAATGTATCCTTACAAGAGTCTAATACAGTAATGGATAGCCCACATATTTTGGCCATTTTGACTTGACAGTGTGAATTTGAGACATTTAAATTCAAATTGTTTTATTTAATAGTTACAATGAACTGAACATCTGACCTGAATTTGAAAATCTCATCGCAGAGCAATTTTCTATAACTGTCTGAAATGCTATGTCTATAAACAGAAAAGATTTCGCATTCAGAAATGTGATGAAGCGTGTAAAAAATGTTACCTCTCGGTTGAATAACTCTAAATGTTCACAAACTATAGAGTTCTGATAAGGTATCACCACTGATAAAACTAATGATGCTGAACCATTTTCAAGCTGTATGTTGCTCAAGAAATCACTACAATGATCGGTAGTTTTCGCTTCTATAGCTGTGCACATTCCTGCGATGGGCATGCAGTTCTCGGCAGGCAGGCAGGCACGTATAACTCTCACGCAGTTTTGTTGTCATTGTTACCTAAAAGTACACCTATAATTCAAAATGCACATTCCAAGTAGCTACACATTTAATTTGCCCAGATGTGCAAGGATACGAAAGACTACAGGAATTAATATAGGCAATTATGTAAAATATTTTAGACTGTACATGAAACTAATAAACAACGTTAGAAAATGCTGTCCCACTTTTTATTATTCCTCTAAATATGCAGGTCAGCTTTCTCAAGATGTAGGAGCTACAACACGAGTTCACTGAATTCAGCAACAATTTATGGTGTGTGCTGAATTTAAGCACCTACCTTGCTAAAAGAAAGAAAATGGTCTACATCCATACAACAATTATTCAGCAAAATTATTTATGTTAAATAATGCACAGGTAAGTGTTAACATACAACCAGGTTTTAACCGGCTTCATTTCAGGGCGGTTGTGGCTGCGGCTCAGGAGGTAGAGCGGGTTGCCCGCTAATCAGAAGGTCAGCGGTTTGATCCCTGGCTTCTCCAGTCTGTGCTGAAGTATCCTTGGGCAAGATACTGAACTCCACGTTGCCCCCATTGTATCATCGGTGTGTGAAATGGTGTGGATGTGTTAGAGCGCTTTGTGCATTGAGCAAGTGCTGTATGGATGTGCGGGTGAATGAGTGAATGTGATGCATAGTGTAAAGTGCTTTGAGTGGACAATGCAATGCGATATAAGTACAAGTCCATTTTCCATTTCTGTTTTTAAGTTTCTGCTGGCACCACACAGCCACCATTTCTGTGTTTAAGCTAGAGTAAACTATGGTTTTGTCAAAGTAAATCAGCTCATTTTGACCCTTGCATTCTTTGTTTCAAACACTGGTCAAAAAAAAAATTTAAGTTAAAACACAAGCGTGAATATCTACCCAACAAACAGGGTTACAGTAAATTACCCAATATTTTCCTTGCCACTGTCGCCTAGTGCTGCTCATGGTGGAATTTGTTGGGTCTTTCTCTGTAAATACCTTTTTTAAAGAGTATGGTCTGGACCTGCTCTATATGAAAAGTGCCTTGAGATGAGGTCCTAGAATGTTTACATCTCTGAAAGTTCCATCGTCTCCATGGTGGATAAGAAAAATATCTTTTTGGGCATTGTTTGAAAAAAAAAAAAAAAAAGACCCAATCTTTTTAACCAAATTATTATACTAAAATGTGGAAATTTTTATCCCTCAAACCAAAATAACATTGTTTTCATATCATTACACCACTGTTAACACATTGACATTCCGTCCAGGTAAAATATTCCTATTTTATTTTACACTGAGAAAACATTGGCTGTGTGTTTGTTTCCATCAAAATTGTGTTTTTCACACAGTTGGACCAAATGTCCACATTGAAATTCAGTACATTCAATGGTACTTTTGTACTTAAAAGCATTTTTAAGGATCTTAGGAAGACAAGACAGTTTTTGCGTCGGGTCAACTTATAACAAATCCAAGTGCAAATGGTAATTTTCAGTTCTTGTGCAGCTCTTATATACCTAATACATAATACATCACCATTCTGTTTCCATGACTTTTAGTGATGCACATCCGTGACGTTATAAAAAATTATAACATCTCTTGACTTCTGCGTTATCAGTATGTGTATCAGTCATTATCTATAGACTAGTATAGTCACAAACTCTTGCAACAGGTAATAACGTCCACTTGCTTTTCCAACTTGTTTAAATAGCAAAATGAATCCTCTTGCCCATTCTTCCGTATCTGAACTGATTCTGGTTGTTATTCTCTGGTGTTGACTGACAGATTTTCTGTGTGTGTGCCAGAATTGATCCAGATGTGGACGTAGCATTTGACAGTCATGCTGTATATGGGCCAGACTTGGGCCGTGTAACCACGCCAGAATAAAACAAGCATGTGGCCTAAGTCTGGGATTCATTTTGCTATCTGTAATTCATGAGTATGTGTAAACTGCAGAGGCAAACGCACACCATAAGGTGAAAATGTGTACTTTATGTTTGAGGTTCCATCTTCTCAGACAACGATAATCAACGACCTCAAATTCACAGAATAAAAAAACTTAGTTACTGGACTGTATAATTTCATTTTTAATAAAAGTGGTAGAATCAGCAGCTGCGATATTGGTCCAGTTTCCAGTCTTTTGGCGCTCAGTGCGTAAAATTACACACAGACAGCATCGTTTATCATTATAGTTTAAACAGCCAGCTTGAGTATTGTTGCCATGTCCATCCCTCTATGAGCTGTCACGACTGAACTAGGACGTGAACCCAAATGCACGACTCAGACTCAAAGTGCAACAAATAAACAATCTTTATTAGACAAAGTAATAACACAAAACCACTCAAGGCAAGGAATCCAAAAGGTAACAAAAGTATCAAACCAAATTCGCTCGTGAGGAGACAAAACCACTAGGTAAAGTATCAACAAAAAAAAAAAAAAAAAAATCACTCAAAAGGAGGCAAAAACTACTAAACAAGGCAGAATAAGGCAAACACAAAGGATCAAAAACCTGTCGTGACTAGGACTTCAAGTGTAGACTGGCTTGGCTCTCTGACTGAACAAGACAAACTAGCACAGGACAAAGGGAGACACAGACTCTAAATAGACACAAGGTAAGGGGAAACAGGTGGAGACAATCAGGGTGGGGCAAGCAATCAGGCAGGCAGGAAACACATGAGGGGAAGAGGCAAGCGACCTGAAATGAGAGGAAAGTAAGCTTTCAAAATAAAAACAGGAAGTCACAAGACAACATGAAGATGGGACAACACAACAGTGACTTAACATTTCCTGGACATGACAGTGTCCAGACTGAAACAATGTCTTTGGGAAAACCATGGATGCGAAATACCTGCGTCATCATAGCTTCTGCAGTCTCTTTGGCTGAAGGCAACTTGGGCAAAGCAATGAAATGAGCCATCTTAGAAAAACAATAACACCACCGTGAGAACAGGAGCCCCGTGACGAAGTCCACAGAAATCTCAGCCCATGGACGTGTGGGTACAGGAAGTGGTTGGAGCAGCCCCATCTGAGCTCTGGAGGAGATCTTGTTGCGGGCGCAGACGGAACATGCCTCCACGTACTCCCAAACTTCCCGTTCCATGGAGGGCCACCAAAACCTCTGGGAAATGCTGTGGATAGTTCTTTTGATGCCCGGATGGCAGGTGAGCAGCGAGGTATGGGCCCAGTGGATCACCTGAGGACGCATGAAACTCACTCTTTACTGCTTTAACATACAGTTTGTTCTCCAGAAATCACTGGAGAACTTGACGTACACGGTGCACATGAGTGTCTAAGTCAGGGGAATAGATGAGAATGTCATCCAAATACACAAAGACAAAGTGATTCAGAAAGTCTCTCAGCACATCATTGATCATGTTTTGCAAGACAGCCGGAGCATCAGTCAACCCAAAAGGTATCACCAAATACTCATAATGACCACTGGGGGTGTTGAACTTAAAGCCAGTCTTCCACTCATCCCCCTCTCGGATGCAAACCAGGTGATAGGCATTTCTAAGGTCCAGTTTGGTGAATATGTGGGCCTGTTGAAGCTGATCAAATGCTGATGACATGAGTGGGAGAGGGTGCCGATTCTTGATAGTAATGTCATTGAGTGGGCCATAGTCTATGCACGGTCAAAGAGAGCCATCTTTCTTCCCCACAAAGAAAAACCTTGCCCCAGCTGGGGAAGAAGAGGGGCGAATGAGTCCCGCTCTCAAGGAGGACTCAACATAGTCTGTCATGGCCTTTCTTTCAGGTCCAGAGATGGAGTACAGTCTCCCCTTAGGAATGGGGGTCCCTGGAATCAAGTCAATGGGACAGTCATATGGTCTGTGGGGGGGGGGCAAGTGGCCTTACCCTTGCTAAAGACCTCACTCAGATCATGGTAACAGTGAGGCACCTGAGTCAGGTCGGGAGTGTCAGAGTTAGTGTCACAGTTGATCCACACAGTATTAAACACAGATTTCATGCTTGAGTCGTGACATGACTTTAAACGCATGTCCATACAATTCCTGCCCCAGCTAACCACCCTCCCACTTCCCCAGTCAATATGAGGGTTATGTTCTTTCAACCATGGGAAGCCCAAAATGAGGGAATGCTGGGTGGAGTGAAACAAGTGAAAACGCATGAGTTCATGATGATTACCAATTATCACAGACAGTGGCTCAGTCATGTGAGGGACTTGAAACAGCGAGCTCCCATCTAGGGCACTGGCCTCAATGGGTCGGGATAATCATTCCGATTTCAGGTTCAGTTTATTGGCCAGATTCCAATTGATGAGGCTCTCATCAGCACCTGAATCAATAAGTGCCGCTAGATGGACTGTGGTCTTATGGTGCTTTACCTCGACTTCTGTGGGAGTTCGT
The DNA here is from genome assembly GCF_001640805.2 of Lates calcarifer. Taxonomy (NCBI): domain Eukaryota; kingdom Metazoa; phylum Chordata; class Actinopteri; family Centropomidae; genus Lates; species Lates calcarifer. Next base: position 33,796 of record NW_026115837.1, read on the forward strand.
GGGGAAGGATCAGCAGGGACTAAATGGCTTGCCAGAACCCTCCCCTCTACTGGCAAGCCTTGCCCTTTTGCCAGACAAGCAGCTAGAATGTGGCCCTGCTTCCCGCAGTAGAAGCATCTGCCTTCCTGCAGATGCCAACGGCGCTCCTTGGGGGACAACTTGGCTCGTCCCAGCTGCATGGGCTCCGCTGCCTCCTTGGAGGGAACCTTCCTCCGTGGGGGCGGTGATGGGAGACGCGAGGAACTGGGTCCGCTGGATGTCGGGGTTGCAGTGGGTCCCTGACGATGGCCAGTTTGTGACATCACTCGGTTGCAGCTCTGTTGACGGTCCCGTAATCAAGCGCCAGTTCTGATAGCTAGGGTGATTAATGAGTCCAAGTCTGATGGCAGGTCGATGGGCACTAATAAGTCCTTAATCTGGTCAGAAAGACCCTTTAAAAATACATCATAAAGGGCCGTGCGATTCCACCCACAGGCAGTAGCGAGGGTGCGAAAGCGGATGGCATAATCGCTCACAGAGTCCATACCTTGCTCAATGCAGCTCAGCTCCCGTGCCTTCTCTCGGCCCGATGACAGAGGATCAAAGGCCCTCCTAAAAGCCTGCTTGAAGTCCTTGAGGGATCCACAGATTAAAGAGTCTCAAGACCACTCAGCCGTGACCCACGCCCTCGCCCTTCCAGTGAGATGCAAGATCATAAACGCCACTTTGGATCGCTCTGTGGGGAAGGCTAATGGCGAGTGTTCATAATGCATTTCACAGTCTATGAGAAATGGTTGGCATCCTCCAGACTCACCGGAAAACTGTTCAGGAGGGGCAAGGCGAGGGGCCGAGGCATAGGATAATGGAGCCGCCAGGGCTCCAGCAGCCGCTGACAGTGATGAAGCCGCTGTGTCTGAAGAGGAGGTGTCTTTTGTGAGAAGAGCGAGGACCTGATGAACTTGTGCTGCCAGGAGGTTCACTTGGGTGGTAATGATCCTCTTGACTGTTGGCCAGCTCCTTCATTCCACGGTGCAGAGAGGACATCTGGCCCTCCTGCTGATTCAGGCGAGTGTTCTGGGAGCGAATGGCTGCCGTTAACGAGTCTGAGTCGGCTGGGTTCATACTGGTTGGTGCGTAATGTCACGACTGAACTAGGACGTGAACCCAAATGCACGACTCAGACTCAAAGTGCAAAAAATAAACAATCTTTATTAGACAAAGTAATAACACAAAACCACTCAAGGCAAGGAATCCAAAAGGTAACAAAAGTATCAAACCAAATTCGCTCGTGAGGAGACAAAACCACTAGGTAAAGTATCAACAAAAAAATCACTCAAAAGGAGGCAAAAAACTACTAAACAAACAAGGCAGAATAAGGCAAACACAAAGGATCAAAAACCTGGCGTGACTAGGACTCGAAGTGTAGACTGGCTTGGCTCTCTGACTGAACAAGACTAACTAGCACAGGACAAAGGGAAACACAGACTCTAAATAGACACAAGGTAAGGGGAAACAGGTGGAGACAATCAGGGTGGGGCAAGCAATCAGGCAGGCGGGAAACACATGAGGGGAAGAGGCAAGAGACCTGAAATGAGAGGAGAGTAAGATTTCAAAATAAAACAGGAAGTCACAAGACAACATGAAGACGGGACAACACAACAGTGACTTAACATTTCCTGGACATGACATGAGTACAGTGTACCCATCCTCTGATGGCTACTTCTAGCAGGATAATGCTCCATGTCACAAAGCTCAAATCATGTCAACAAGTTCACTGTACTCAAATGGTCTCAGTCACCAGATCTCAGTCCAATAGAACACCTTTCGGATGTGGTAGAACAGGAAATGTGCATCATGCATGTGCAGCTGATAAATCTGCATGATGCTGTCATGTCAATATGGACCAAAATCACTGAGGAATATTTTCAGCACCCCAATGAATCTAAGTCTTGAGGAATTAATGCAAAAGGGGGCCAACTTGGTACTAACAAGGTGTACCCAATGAAGTGCCGGTGAGCGCATAGATGTAATGACTTATATGTAAAAATCTGGAATGAATACATAAATGATATATAAATAAATGAACATCTATACATAAATGAATTACAGATGGATATGTTGATAAAAAAATGTGGCAATATACAGATAATATCTATATTTAAACATAAAACAATACAATATTGTGTAATGTATTTATTATTTTATTCATTTATTTATTGGTGTTTAGCTGAATGTATCATTATTATTATTATTATTATGCAAATTTATCTTTGAGGCCCCGAGTTTACTTGAATCAATTAATCATGATATTGCCACTATGTTACCCTCCTTAATTGAGAAAATTGTCCAAAATCATTCATATGTAATGTGATATTTATCATCTTATTCTGCTGTCTTCCAGCTTCATCACCAAGGAACAATGTTGTCTTGTTTGTAAAGCTGTTGTCTGTTTATCTATTTTTGAATTCTCAGTCAGGAAACCTTCAGTGCTTGGGGTCCACATTTGTAAACATGTACAATGAAAAAAATCTTTTGTTATTGTTGTTGTTGTTTTTGTTTAATGGTCATGACCTCTTCAGGGCATCAAACCACCCAGAAGACTGTCGCTTTAAGCTGTATACACAGTGTCCGATGCTCCTGCGGACTTGAAAGCAGCAATCCTGAAGGACTGTTTTTCTCAGTGGATAATTCAAGGTGCTCCTATATAACAAATACACATGATGCATACTTCAGAATAATTTTTAGGCCACATCATAACAGTTACTCAAAACACTGCAAGACAGTACATCTTCTTCCAATAAATCCTTATTTTTCAAATAGCTGAAAATAAAAAATAAACACAAGTGAATAAAACAATATGGTGATCATCCATACAGCTACATTTGCATATATCAGTTATGGTTCCTGCTGAAGCAGTAAACCAACACTGAAGACCACCTACAGAGGAAAATATTTGCTTGTTTTAGTTGTTTTGTCATATTTAATTCATTATCCCGAGAAATTCAGTATGAAGTCCTAATTTAAGTAAATGAAACAATCAATATTGCTGATGCAAAAATACACACAGATGACACCCATCCACTCTCAGCTAACACAAAGAGGTGAAAATAAAACATGGTGGTGCAACAACACCGTTTCCTACAGGATTTTTTTTTTTTTCTTTTTGCCAATTAAAAAATCTCATCACAAAAAAAAATTCTCAAGCAGACACTACAGGCATAATGTCTACCGTAAGGAGATTAAAATAACAATGCTTGCAAGAGAGCAAACAAAGACAAGAATACAACAGTCATAAAATATTTTGGCCTTTCTCTTACATTGGTTTCTTTGGCTCCTTCAGGCCTCTCAGCTACATTTCTTGTCAAGAAAGGATAAATCGGAGAGCTGTCTATGGGAGAAAAGCAAGTCATTTTGAAGCTGAGAAAAGACGGAACATTGAACAAACATTGGGCATAGCCAATACAACAATTTGGAATGTCTTGAAAAATAAAGATAATACTGGTGTACTGAGCAGCAGACATCGAACAGGTCGGCCAAGGAGAACAACAGCAGCTGAAGGCAGAAACATTGTGACAGCTGTGAAGAAAAACACCAAAACAACAGCCAGTGACATCACCACCATTCTCCACAGGGTAGGGGCACAGTTATTATAATCCACCGTCTGAAGAACTTAGAAACCAGAAATAGAGAGGCCATACCACGGGAGGCAAACCACTCATCAGCAAGAAGAATTGAAATTTGCAGAGAAGTATAGAGACGAATCACAAAAGTTCTGGAACAAAGTTGATACATTTTGATTTTGGTCTCATTCAAGCTTCCTCCAGGCAGCCTCCTTGCTCCTCAGAGCAGTAATAGCTGAAGATGTCCTTAACGGCTGCAACAATTTTTGGTTCACTCAAGGAGTGAGGAGCAGTGAAGCAGTGGCAATGTGAGATCAGGTAATGAGACGCACCCCAGGTTTTGATACTCAATGGCATTTTTCCATGATGCTTTTTGTATAATGAGAGCAAATATTTGCCATGATTTGAATGCTGATGCACTTAAGACCAACTTTATACATACAGTGCCTGCCCAGATCCTCTGATCTTAATGTACTGACATCATCAGGTTAGTTGTGTGCCATAGATTACCATGATGATCCACCTTAGAGAAAACTGAGCCAGCTCTGTGAAACTGGAAAACCTGAGTCAAGCCCAAGGGAAGCTGGCTAATCCATTCACCTCACTTTGTGAAACATTCATCATTCATTAAGGTTTCTGCATGACTCTATTATTCTTAGTAAGAACAAAATCAAGTCATTTGACAAAATTTTACTCTGATACAACACACTGACCCTCAGTCATACATGAATAAAGAAATTAAATAGTAGTAGTATTAACAACAACAACAATGATAATGATAATAATGATAATGATAATATAATGATGAAAATCCCACAATACTCTTACCCCTTCACAGAATAATTTACAGAACAAATGAACAAACTTGAGGCCAGAAAAATGACCACAGTGTACTTTATTAAATGAATTTTGGTAGTTTGTGTTGCATTAGATTCAAATAAAAATTTACAAAAATCCCATATATACAAAAATGTCATTTTGATCATGTTTATCACTCTTGATTTATTTTTACAATAAAATGTACTTTTTCCCCACTGAACTTTCATCACACAATGCAACTTACCAAAAAGACCAATTTTTTTGTCTTAAACATTTGTATCTTTTTTAATACATCACATACACCACATTTATCTTTTTTTTTTTCTCTGTAGCATATCGTCATAGTTACAGCCATCATGGTGGCATCAAACCTCTAAAAACACCCTTCACAGTCAGAACTCAAAAAGAGAGGAATGTTCTTTTTTAACATGTACACTTTGCATACATTTATTTACAGATAAGCTTTTACGTTGATCAGTTCACTGTCTGTGGTACTCCATGTTCAACCAACTCTCTAAACAGACATCTGTACAGAATGATTATACAACTGTGACTGTAATCTTATCATTATTTACTTGCTGGTTACTGTGCTTGTACTAAGGCTACATGATCTCTTCTGGAACAGTGGCTGCTGCACAGATCTTGTCCTGACTATCCAACTTAAATGCAGTAATTTTCTGTGATGAGACAACTGTGAGTGAAGAGTTACAGAGTTGACTTCGCTGTTGAGTTTGGCTGGTGTGCCCAGACCTCCACAACAAAGCTTTTATCCATTACAGCTGGTGAACAGAGACACTCTAAGGGCTAAGGTGCTCACAAGAAACACGTCCTGTTCATATCTCAGAGAGCTACAGAGGGTGTAGAAACACAGGACATGACTGCTATGTGCTGGTTATGTGAGCAGAGTGGTGTGATTGTGGTACTGTGTCTGTCATTGCTAAGGCCCACCCTTGTCCTGTGGAAGGTGTAGACAACCCTACACTGTCTCCTTCAACAAGTCATCATACCTAAATGACAAAGTAGACATTGCTCAGAGCCTTTCAAAAAGACACATATGACCATAACAAAAATTATCCATATAATGGTCTTCCGATCTTACTAAACTCAGGCCACTACAGATATCTGACTCAGGTTGGGGTAAGAAACCTCTGATGGGATACTATTCAATCTCACCTTCCGGTAAGGACAGTTTCGGGATGCCTGACTGACCAGTAAATGTACAGTAATGACGACCTGACCTCTAACTGGCTTCTCACCACTGAACAATTCTGACCAAAGACATGGTATTGTCTAAAGATGGGAGCATATGTTTCCCACCTCTTCTCTGACATCAATGGCTATTTGAAATTTTGGAACATGACAATAATTAAAGTCTTGAACATGGCCCAATGTATGACTGGTACAATATTATGTTAACAATGTATTATCACATCCTTGGTGTTTGTATTATATCCCTGGTGTTTTTCAGTTTTGCTAATGTAACTCCCTACAATAAGTGGATTTCAGTACCATGACCCAAAAACAATTAGTTGTTTGTGTATCTGTGAAAACCTTCACTGTGACTATCTCATTCATAGATGGCTTAGTTTGCAGGCTTATTCATAATGTGCAAGATGATGAAGTGCAGCACATACACACTGAGGCAGAGAAGGCCAAACTGAAACATTTTTCCCAAAAGGATGAACAAACACAATGGGAGTCTTTTCAGCAGCGTTCCTCTACATTGCTTGTTTCTTTATAGTATTATCACAACTGATGCCATGAGTTACAATGAAAGATAATCAGCAGTCAGGTACGTTCCCTACAGCTAGACACAGGTTTTCATCTGAGAGATGTTCAGGCTGGGAAGATGGAGGACTGAGGTCTATACAACCACTCTGTTGGACAATGACTCAGTCCTAGTATAAGCACAGTAACTGCTGTTGACACATTATGCTATTGAATAGTGTAAGAACGCACACACAAACACAAACACACGCACTCATGCGCACACCCACCAACCCACCCACCCACCCACACACACACACACACACACACACACACACACACACACACACTAGCCTAACCAGAAAACCAAGCTGTGCTTTTAGTACAGTGTCAAACAACATCTTGACTAATGGAATTGAAATTAAGACAAAAATAGAAATATATTCTCTTTAAGGCAAACAAAACACAGAAAGCAGCTTATAAAAGTTATGACCAGAATGAGAGAGGGAGTCTGTTGATGTGTGTCCTTTTTATGATACACTTCCTGGAGTGAGCAGGATACCCACCACCGGGTCAGATATTAGAGAAGTTGAGCACCTGGAACATCAATGGAGGATTCCCCTTTTCATAACAGCACCGCATTTTTTAACAATTAGATTAAACAAATCATTTCTTGGAAAAAAGTAACTGAAGGATGAGCAAACATAAGCGGCTTGCAGCTTCTCTGGAACTATTTTTAATATGAAAGTGCTTTATTCAGTCTTTTTACCAGTTTTAATCACCTGGTCTGTTGGATTTGGAGAAGCAGACAATTTGGCTGTCTCACAAAAATCTCCTGAATAACTGAACCTGAAGGAACTCTAATTGGGAGAAGCTGACAGCACTGACAGCAATGGTGGTGAGGAAAAAAAAAAAAAAACTTCCATGACCCCACGTTACTTCACAATGTCACCAAGCTCTGTCTTTTGTTAATGTTTTGATTGCAAGCAGAAAATTACATATAGTGCATTTAAGCCTATTTAATAAGATGAAATGGACATCTGTAAAACCAGTACATAATTAAACTTCAAATAAAAATTTCAAATTGCAATTTCAGTTTGGCACATTACAAATCTAAAAATGGCCAGTCCATTTCTCATTCAATTCCATTATTATTATGTCAGTGTTATGCCCTAGAGTACAGTGAATATCATTTGCTAATGGAATTTTCAGTTTAATTTTGGGAATTCAGTCTAAATTCCTCACAGAAACTGAGTTAGATCTAAAGCTTTGCCTGTGTTACAGAAAAAAAATATATTGCTGATGAAAGGGTGGAGGGTATTCTGTCCATGAAATAAACTGAGGTAGCTTTATGTTTAGAATATATCAGTATACATAATATATATCAGTATATATCTTCAAGAGATGGTGATGAGTTAACAAAGGCTACACTGGATTTGGGAGACACTGCAAATAATCATACATGAAATGCTTTAATGTCCATTTTAAATAACATACATGTAAGGCTGCATTTACACAGAAGAGTAGGCTACTGCTTTTCAACCTTCACACACATTTCACGACTCTGTCCAGTTACTTCTGCATTTTAGCATCTGTCTGGCAAGCAAACAGGTCAAGTGATATCCTGTCTGTTTAAAACTCTGGCAGTACTTTCAGTGAGTGTCCATTTATCTCAATGTCTGCTATTTGCTGTATTTATTCTACTAAAGAAAGGTCACAGTATATTATGTTAATATTAATAAAATAATGAATTCATTTAAGGCAGAAATCAAGTAGAAGCTGATTTGTCCCTTTTCATGCCCCAAAGAAGAGCCAAATATGAGATCCTGCAGTTCTGTTTAAATGCAGCCTTGTACAGTGTGTGCCATCCTCTAACAGTATTGTGCCATCCTGAAATCTGTGCTTTTTCTACACAAAACAAAACAAAAAAGAAACCCTGATGTCTACATTACCCACAATGCAACTCAACCACCAAAGGGTCATTTGGATGTGGAAAATTGATGGAGTTCACTTTTAAGTAAAACTCAAGATCAAAATTAAGTTAAAGTTAAACGATATTTTAAAAAGAGCTGTGGGCAAAACAGCTACCAACCAAAAATGTTCTCTACAAACTCTTCAGTACAGTAAAACACTACACACAATGATGTGAACACGCACACACAATTGTGTGGTGGGAAGAAGGCAAATAAATGAGCCTATGTATATATGTTATGTTACTTTTGATTCCATATACATGAGCCATGATGCAAAACTGAAAGACACTTGAACTTATAATAAAAGCTGTCAACAACTTCAACTGTCAACAATGAATAAAACCATGACAAATTACCAGTGTGAAACTGTGCGTAGTGCAATTTAAGAGCAGACAGATTTGAAAAGTCTGCTCTGCATTACCTAACAACAATAATGTAACTTTGACAATAATTGATTACGTTTTCTTGAGTTGCAGTTGCAGGAAAACAGTGACCTCTTGGAACAGTAGAAAAAGTACATAGAAATTTTCAAACAATGCAGCATGGCTTACAAAATGATTAGCTATGACATAGTTAATTGACTAAAGCATACAAAACCACTGGTATGGTCCTACGACTTGTGTCTTAATGAGTTCTTCTCATTAGCACAATTATGTTCAAATCATTGAAGATACTCCAGTGTGTTATTTTTGACTTGCCACTACAAACAAAACAAATTATTATAAAACTAGATGTCACTTAAATTTCTATTTAATGAGAGAACCACAACTAATAGCTGTAATGTACCAGAGTGTTGGATCACGGGAACTCATCCTCCTGGTTCTCTCAGTGGTCTGTATATAGTGGGCTGTACAAAAATGATTTTTAATTGCCTGTTTAGTGCTATATTTTTGTAACCAAAATCATATCAAGATAATGACTTTGTCATGAAAGTCTTGGTCATCAGCTGTAATGACCTGCAACATATGTATTTAATATCTCATACACAGAATGATAAGACCATGAGGTCACAACAGCTCAGTGCACATGGGGCTGGCTTGGTGAAGCAGGATGAAAAGGTTTACAGTCTCACGCCATGATTATCTCATTGACTTGTTTTGTGCTTTTCTCTCTTCTTGCCATCCTTAGAAAAAAAAGACATTGCACTTGTGATGTAACAAAACATGAAAAAAAAAACGTGCAGACATTTCAAATAGTAAAAGACACACTATTACCATCTGAATGGCACTGCCTTGACAGTGTGGGTGGATTTGTGCAAGAGTTCATCTATGTGATGATGTCATTGCCTCTGGCCTCCCAGCATTCCCTGAAGTCAAGCTGTTTGGGTTGGAAGTGTAGGAAATTTGGTATAATGTAGATGGTGCAGCTTAATTCTGTCTGTAGTCTCTTTACACTCAGTGATTCAGATTACTGGGATGTTTAAGGGTTTGCTTTTCATACATGCACAGTATGTTGAAGGGGCACCATGAAAATTTGACTGGTAATGTGGGACGTGGGGTTGGCCATTATGGACAGTCTGTTCCACCTATCGCACCCAGATTTTAAATCTGCTCAATCTGAAATCTGCTGTTGATTTGAATGTCTCCACAGAAAGATTCTTAATGGTAATCTTTCTTTCCATGCCACCATCAGGGCAATCCTTACATTTTCAGCACCACTACTGGTAGGCTTTATGGCCTTTAGTCTTGGTCGTCATCAGGTACTGGATGGTTGATCTGAACTCAGCCATGCCAATCTCTTAAACTATGAACATCATGTGAAGAATGTCAGAAATATAAACTCATTGGATGACAGGCAATCTTCTTATATACTTCTAATGGAAGGGATGCACATTACAACTATTTAACTATTTTTGATATTTACTATTGGAATTTGACATTGACATCACCTGTCCAAGTAATAAACTGTCCTAAGGTGGTGAGCAAAACATCAAACTAGTGCTGTACTGTGAATGAGAGGGAAGCTATAATTTTAATCATCTACTTCATCAGGTTTTGGTCAGAGAAACTGCTTAGCTGACATCCACCTCACTATGATAAAGTACTATCTAAAGTATATCTTACCATCTGTGTTGTCCTCATCTCTCTATCCACCATTTTATCGAAATTTTGTGTTTTCATCTAATTTCTTTCCCGTTGTCACATGAATCAGTAAGGCAAGGCTCTTTTTAATGAATGTGTCTGTTGTAATCAGAGTCCTCAAAGATTGAATGTAGCAAAACACATGTCTAACATGACAGAGAGAGAGGTGTGTTATGTCATTCATATATCTCCTGGCCAGCAGTTACAGCACAGATCATGAAAATATCTAGATTTCATCAGTTACTCTCTCTAGACCTTGATATGTGGTATGACAGTTCTGAATCAAGCTTTCATAGTGGCACTTCAGTTTACCAAAATCCACTTCACATTTCTCTTTCAAGCAAGTTGACACTACCAGCACCATGCTAACTTGTGTAGTGTGGCTTGGTGTAACAGTATTAAATGCTGGATTAACTGAGAACAAAAACAGGAACAATTTCCCCAGAAGGTAACATGTTCATCAAAGAACAAGCAGACTTAAAGTCAAAATGACAAGGTATACCTTCACTGATCCATAACAGCACAGAGCTGATTCATGTGTCCAACTCCATCCTCCTGAGCTGCTCCTCTTGTTTAAACACCACACACACACACACACACACACACACATCACATATTGTCAACACATACACACCTCACCACAAAAAAAAAAACAACACAGAATTACAATGACTTCAGTATTCAGTACCCTCTATATCATCTCTAAAGTAAAAAAATGCTGCATGTTTTATCAGAGTACTGTACATCCTGGTGGTTGATTTAGTTTGGCTGAGATGGCTGCTTGTCTGTGTTCTCTCTTCTCCTCCATCCTCGACTCATTTCCATTTACTGCATCATCCCCTCTTGTCATCTCCTTTTCATTGCTGCCTGGTGCTTTGCTCATTTTTTCTGCTCTCCCCTCCACATTCTCCCCCACAGACAAGCAAAGATCAGTATCATTGCACAGCCAGGTTTATGTGGCTCGACTGCAAATAGTTGAGTTGAGCTGCCAGGAAGATTTTTTCTTGGCATTGTGTGAGTTTGACTTCTTTCCTTATGGGAGAAAAACCATGAGCAAGAGTCTGTCCAGCTTTCACCCCTTCTTTCTCACTGCCTGTCCTTCCTTGCCAGCCAGGTTTGGTTGATTTTGTCCAGACAAAATACAGTGACTGAGTATAGATGCTACTTTGACCACTGTCCTCATGTAGTTCACTTTCTGTCTGACCCTCTTTCAGTGCAGACCAGAATTATCCATGAGGAATGAAATGTCAAGGCCAGAATAGAACGTTTTGGACTACCCAGCCACCTGTAAGGTGTTCCACATCGTCAGAAGTTGATTTGGTTGATTTCCAAGGAACCTTTTGGCACTAAGAGAACAGAAGTGACCAGCATCATCACGTAGATATTGATGGAAATAGACCACCCCCACCCCACCCCCCAAGTTGTGGCTGCTATGGGATCACACAATCAGAACAGTAGAACACCAACGTGTAAAGACAGATATGATAGTTTTCTACTGGGAATGAATGCGGGATTGATTCCTTTCCTCGTTGAATTACAGGAATTTCAGTTTAATTCTGATATCATTTAGGTTAAAGATGAATATCTAATGACATAAAATTTATCAGAGTGGACATGGACATATGCTTATTTTATCCCTAACTTTTCCAAACTCGAGCAAACAGTGCATCAGTTTCTTTTAAGGAGTAGAGTGTTGAAGCGCTCTCTTGATTTGCATTTAGTTTGTACTACACAGGATTTACCTGATGAGTGGATGAAAAAAATTAGAGCAACAAACCTACAAAGAGCCCAAATACATCCAGAGACATCAACTGAACTTGTGCTAAATCACTCTTCCAATCATTACCAAGAGTGCTGAATGCACCTGGGTGGATGCTGATGCCGAAGAATGGAAAAAAAGGGGGAATCAGAGATGAAAACTGACATTGTTGGTATTAACAAATTCTTATTGCCACAATTCCTGTTGCTTTTTATGTGATATCTGATGCTGCACCCCTGTATGGGTTCTGAGAGCAGGGTGGAACTATAAAGTGGTCTCATATTCCAACCTCTCTTGCACCAAAGCATCATCTTTGTACTGCAGCCGTGGAGGAGTCAGGGAGCAGTCTATGGCCAGAATTGCCTTGCGTATACTGCGGTCGAGGACATGACGCTCCCAGGCTGGGTAGCGGTTCCTACAAAGGTCAATCTTGATGACAGTCTCTTCAAGACGTGGAGCACGAGACGATGGAGTGGATGGCACTGTGGGTCGGACCTGAAACACTGGCATGCAGCCATCCCGCTCAGAATACTTCCCCATGTCACGCTCCAGAGTTGTGGTGGCACCTCTGTTGGAGCGCAATGAGTTGGTGGCACCTTCCGATGGTAGTGTGGAGAACTGAGCAGTGGGGTCCAGGTCAAGGCCTTGGCCACTCAATGAGCGTCCAAAGCGTGGCCCATTGGGATGGAAAAAGGTATAGTACATGAGCATGAAAACCACTCCAGTGAGGAAACTGCTGAAGATGACGCATAGTGCTGGCACTGCAAAGGCGTCCGTGGTGTGAGGCGTTCGGTAGAGATACCACAACGCACTAAGAGCAGCATTCTCCACCAAGATCACCAAGTAATAGATGAAAAGCCGACACCTGCCCAAAGACATGAAACATGATTAAAAAAGCCATGAGACATGAAAAAAAATCTCCTCCATTCTCCCTCAGAGTGAAATTAAATCAGTTAGCAAAACATGAAGCAGTGTTCTCCAGTATTAGCAGGAAAGGTAAAAGTGTGGTTGGAAGGATGGCTATAGTAATTTATATCAGTATTAGATTACTTTTAATGTTTTTGGTGATCCCCTTATCGAGTCTTGGTGGTATTTAAAATATACCACTAGGTGAAAATGTCAAATTTTTTACATGAGCTATAGAAAATGGAGCGATTACCATAAAATCTGTGGATATTCATGGTCCCCGCAGGATAAATCCCCCTGATTGTGATGACCCCACAACTTTGGCCAGTAATGGGTACATTGACAAGAAATTTACTCAACAATTCCATGCTCCTATAGGAGAAACTTAGCCACAACATGTTCTACACTGCTATTCTGAGGTCAAGAGTTCTTGCAGCAAGGCTGTATGAATATAATATTGTCAATGTGTTATTCAACACATTCAATTAACTTTTTGTACTGTGGGCTGTTATGAACATGTCAGCTTCCAGTGCTGGCTGCAAGTGAGGGTTCAAAGCTACAATAATAATTTTTTATACCAGTGGATGAAACACCCATATGTAGCCTTATATTAAAGGGGTCACTCATCCAGTCCAGTATCCTTAAGAAATTACATCCATACTGAACAAAAGTGCACAATTCATGTGCAGTGCCAGCGTTCAATGAAAGTGCACAAAGTAGTATGCCTTTTTATGTAGCTAAGCTGAAGGTAAGGGTGTAGAAATTGGAGTGGTAGATGGATGTGTAGCAAGTCTGACTTCTATGTAGAGGACCAGAGTTTGCCTGCCATCTTCAAATTACATTCTCCTTTTCCATAAACTGTAACTATGATCTTTTGATGATTTATGATCTAAGACTGTTGTTGCCATTCACAGACATTGTAGAAAATTTGAAGTTTAAAAATGTTTTTATTGAAAAATTTGAAAAATAATCCAGGGTTTTGCAGAATTATTATTATGTTAATGTTGTTGTCTGGTGATATGTTTGTTACAAAACCACAAATTATCACTTGACTCTAATACCAATCTTTTCTACACATACACATACCTGAATTTCTCATTCAGATTTACATGAGGAACAAAAAATGACATGATGATTCTGTAGAGCTGCTTTGAAAGCCCATCTGAGATAGTGTTTTATTGGATTGAGGAAATATTTTAAATGATTCATTGTAGCTTTTGTAAAAGATGAAGCTTTAAAAGGTTACTTCAGATGGAAATTCAACATTTTGTATGAATTATACCATTCATTTGCAAAGAGTCTGTCGTAGTGTGTTCAACTTGAGTGACCAGCTGCCTTTGAATTGAAAAACTACACGAATACTAAACCTTTAATTCAAGAATTTATCTTTAAAAAATCAAGCCACTAAAATGATTGTTTGTCATGTCTAAAGCGCACTGAATGCTTACCTTGTCCTTCCTTCTTTGACGTTAAACCAGGAAAAGATGTAGATTATGCCCACCACCATGTCAAACACAATCTCCTCCCACTTGCTAATGCAGAAGTCTGTCTCACAGTGGACAATCCAGAAGGTCATGATGCACCAGTGCAGGACGATGAAGATGCCAAAGTAGAGTTGAAACACAGATGCAAACAGGGCAAAGGTGATGACCCTCGCTGCAATAGTGAAAAAGTGCCAGCAGAACTGGATAATTACAGCCAGGTAGCTGATTGGCTTCTTGTCATCCCGAGACTCTCGCAGGGCCTTCTGGTAGGAGGCTAGGGCCCAAGCCAGAGAGACAAGGGAGGCTGCTGCTGTCATACCTGCAACAGACACACAAACACACGATGGGTTTGGGAACATTATCAAGACACTTTTGAGTCTTGGATTTTCACCTAATCTCATAGGTCTATTGCAGTGACTTGTGTCACTGTTGGAGAAGTAAGATGTGCCCAAACAAGTTTTCATAACATGCGCACATTTAACACTACTAGAAGATGAAAACTCCCACCTTGCATTAACATGCAACATGTATCTAGAAATCTGGATTAGAGATGGACCGTTTTTTCAGTAGTCAAGGAGTCCAATAACCGATATTTGGAGCCAATTTTCATTTGCAGTAAAAATGAAAATATTGGCATCAAATATTGGCATTTTGAATAATACAAACTCCAACACTTAACTTTGTGTAGATGCCTATGTTTATTAAACAGCTTTTCAGATTTGCAACATGTTAAAGGTTTTTTTTTTTTTATCTTAGACAATATCTTTGTTTTCAAATTTTAACAAAAAGTGCAGGGAGCTCCCAGGCTCAGCAGCATGTCTTATAAAGTTAGAAAATTTGAAAATTTAAACAAATAAATAACTCCCTAAAGTTTTCTACAGTAAATAAAGAAACATATATCTGCACTGTGGAGCTTCTCCACCCGGCAAAACTTTTTCTCCTCTACGCTGTGTGTGTGAGCACAGTGCATGCACAGCTTCACTGTTGATTGGCTGTTACCCGTGCCGTGGCTCTGCATGTAACCAATCAGATGGTGCTGTGGGTGGGACAATGCTGGAGACAGAGTAGTGACTGCATCAGAGCCAAAATAACCCAGTTTTAAATTGATCTCTTATCAGCCGTTGGATTAAAAAAAAAAGGCTGATGCTGATATGCGTCAAAATGCCGAATATCGGTGCTGATTACCGACCCGGCCGATAAGAGTCTTGTTTCGCTATATTCATGGGGTTCAAAAACAAGGAGCCCACAATACTTGTGGGTCAGACAGCTTTGTGAGTTTT
This sequence comes from Lates calcarifer, assembly GCF_001640805.2. NCBI lineage: Eukaryota > Metazoa > Chordata > Actinopteri > Centropomidae > Lates > Lates calcarifer. The sequence goes on from NW_026115837.1 coordinate 49,404, forward strand.
AATAGTTTACAGATGTGGACAAATTTGTTGGTACCCTTCCATGAGAAAGAAGAACCCACAATTATCTCTGAAATAATTTGCAACTGGCAAAAGTTAATGGCATCAATCATTGTTTATTCCATGTTTAACACAAATCAGATATTACTTATGATTTTTGATTCAACTCAATATTTTAGATAAAAAAACAAATGAAAATGACATTGACAAAAAAGATTTAATATTTTGTTGTACAACCTCCAACAGCAATCACTGTCAAGTGATCACAGTAGTTCACGATGAGATTTCTGCATCTGGTAACAGGTATTTTGACCCACTCTTCCAGAGCAAGCTGCTTAGCTGTCTGAAGTTTGAAGGTTACCTTCTGCACACTCCATGGTGTGATCAGATAGTGACCTTGACACTAATTAAGGTGAAACAATAGCTTGAGACATGCTTAGGATACAGTGATTTATAATTTTTTAGGGGTTCCAACAAATCTGTCCAGGCTAGTTTTAGCACATCTTGGTAAAATAAACAATAAATAATTTCTTTTCACATCAGTTTTCTCTATCACATACTACAGGCAGGCAGGTATATATGCGCTTGCTTTTAATTCAATCACATTTCAGGACGAATGAAGCATTGTTTCAAAACAAGTCTGTATATGGCTGTTTTAGGGTTAAGACTTGGTTTTGGGGTTAGGGTTAGAATTATTTTTGGCTTAGGATGAGGGTTGGGGTTAGGCTTTCATTTGTGATGGCTAAGGTTAGAACAAAGGGGCACGGAATGTATTGTCAGTTATTGGACTCCACTAAAATAGGTGTACAAAGATATATATGTGTTTCTGTGTGTGTGTGTGTGTGTGTGTGTGTGTTACCTTGCACAGCCTGGAGCTTGTGTGTCTGTATGATAATGCACAGCTGCAGCACCAGTTGTGGAGCACTCTCTAGAAAGGTGGCCAGTAGATGGAGCATGCTCACATCTGCAAACTCGTAGACCATCCTCCAGTAGTAACGCCAGCGCTCTGTCTCAGCACTCTGACGACTCCGAACACCCAGGTAGATGGTATGGAAATATCTGGAGGAAATGGAGGAAAAATTTGATGCTTCAACATCAGCCAGACAGGATAATAAATTTCATGTAACAGATATCGAGAATGAGGAGGGCGCAACACACTGAAAGTACACAATTTCTTTCTCACTTTTTCTTTGGGAAGCAATGGTAACATCCAAGACTTAGATTGCACTTCCAATGCTGCTTTTTAATATACTAACTACTACAGGTGAAAGAAAGACAAAGAAAGATTCTGCTTGTGATAAGCTCAGAAACACTGCCTAATTTAAAGGTGGCCTTGACAATGTCATACCAAGAGGTGAACTAGGGATAGACTGATTATCAGCACAGATATTCGGCATTTTGACGCATATCGGCATCTGCTTTTTTTTTTAATCCAACGGCCGATAAGCGATCAATTTAAAACTGGGTTATTTTGCTCTGATATAGCCGCGCCTCTCTGTCTGCATTCACTACTCTGTCTCCAGCATTGTCCCACCCACAGCACCATCTGATTGGTTACATGCAGAGCCACGGCACAGGTAACGGGCAATCAGCAGTGAAAGTTTATAAGAAAACTTTATAAAGGGATGCTGCTGACCCTGGGAACTCCCTGCACTTTTTGTTTTTGTCTGAACTCAAAACAAAGATAAGTGAAAGTAACATTTCAGTTATATTGAAATTTTGGAAAACTTTATTTACTACAAATTTATCTACTACTTTAGGGAGCTACTTATTTGTTTGCACTTTGTTAGAATCTTAAAACAAAGATGTCTATTGTCTAAGATTAAAAAAAAACCTTTAACGTGTTGTAAATCTGAAAAGCTGTTTAATAAACATTGTGAGGGCTCCTCCACCTGGACACTAGGTGTCCCTGTTGTGTTTTCCTTTGCATTTCTTTCTTGCTGTAGGTGTAGGGTGGAGGGTCATCAGCTGATTGAGCTACACCTGGACCCAGTGTGTGCTCTTTCTTATATTAACCCTCAGTCTGGAGTCCGATGGGTGCTAGGAGGATGGTTCCTGGTCTCGGCCGACCGTGGTGGCAGCTGCCGTTTTCTTTTTGTTAGTTTGGTTGTTCATGTGTTTGGTTAAGTTGATTAATTTTCCTTTTGTAAAAATAAATTGCTGGTTTTAACCTGCCAACTCGTGCCGTCTCCCTCTCTTGTTGTCGAGCCGGGTTGTGACAAATGGGGGCTCGTCCGTTCCTCGTTTGGCCCGGTAGATATTGGTGTAGCGCTGTTGGTTCAGCGGGAAGTGAATTTTGATGAGCGGAGACGGAATTTGTGAAATTTTGTGAATTTGTGAAATTTTGTGAATTTGTGTGTTGCGTCAGAGTGACTGACTGAAGTGCGGTGAGTAAGCCTTCTGGTTGTTTTGGGTTTACCTGTTGTGTCGCCATGATAGGTGGTGTTTTTGTTTGCACTGAGCTCTGTTGGCCCTGGAGACACAGCCTCTGTAAGTGGCTGCTGTTCAGTCCCTGTTAGGCTCAGGACGAACTCTGAGTTCCCTTTGAGTTCGTCAGGGGAGGATTTGTAGTGTGGTGACGAAAGTTGTTGGAGCAGTTGTCTAGGGAGCACGTCCGAAGCTGCAGGTGGGGTCGCCACATTGTGGTGGTTTTACCGGGCTTGCGGGATATAGTGCGCAAAATACCCACTACAAGTAGCACCTGAAGACTAGGGGGGAGTTTAGTTAGTTCTGGGGTAGGCAGTTAGAGGGACGGAGCTGCAGTGGCATGTGGCTGTGGATCTCAGAGGCTGCTGATCATGCATCAATTGTGGCGTGTAATCCGACAGGTAAGCTTAGCCCGTATTTGGCTGCCTCTGGTGAAGCTAGAGGGAGTACCATCTTAACATTTGAACAACAGAGAGAGTTACTTGCGGGGCTCTCGCATGAGTTTGATGTGTCCACGAATCTGCACTTAGTTCCCCAGTTTTGTGAACGAGACCCGGACACATTTTTCTCTCTTTTTGAGCGGGTAGCTGAAAGTAGGGGAATGGTCGGATGCTGAGGATAACATATGCTTACACCATGCAGTTTCATCAGAAAAGGCTGGATTGCAACATGGACATTGCCTGAGCAGCACACACACTACAGCTCCTGGCAATCCAACTCCAACTGTACCTCTCCAGACCTGAGGCATGAGCTCATTTAATGAAGTGAATTAATTTTTATTTTTTAGTCTGTCTGTGGCCTACATTTTTATGTGTCTCTCTCTCTGTCTTTCTATCTCTGAAATATTACCAACACAAGGCAGTCGTTTAGCTGCATGCTAATGGGCCGTGAAATGAAGTTCCGTTGTCAATAAAGAATATGAAAATTAAATCTGGGCTGAGGACATTAAAGCTGCAGCCTGTTCATGGACAGATGGACCTGACACATCTCTCACTGTGTGTGTGCGTGCGTGTGCGTGCACATGTTGGTACAGGTCTTTCTAAGTCTACAGACAAGACTTGTTAACCTGACACTCAGGCCACATTCACACTGTAACGGAAGGTGGATACCTTCAGTTACGCCCACCTGGGCGGCTTCCACAGTTCTGACTGCTTCACTCACATCCACTGGAGAGAAAAGTAAAGTAACTCAGTCTCAAACTGAGCCTTGCCATTACCGTCAGTACTACCAATATTATCACGGCAATACTACTTTTCAGGTATAGTACATATAATCTGCCAATTCTAGTGTTAGACCAAGAAAATACACATCAATCTGTTTATTCAAATGATGTGCATTTTATTAAGCAGTTATTACTATTTTATCATGGATCTCAGATGACTGCAGGTCTGTTTTTTTTCTGCATAATAGGACGTTTATGGCAAAGGACCATTTATCTATGCACTGACCATGAAACTGGTCGGGTATCAGGTGTACTAGAGGACAAGTACCAGTGCTCCACTGTTAAACCATATAAACTGCAATTTCACACGTTACTCAGAAAAGACAAATTTTGATTAATTTTTATATACATCAGTTTATTTTACCATTTAGTTTATTTTTACTATTTAGTGATACAGATAAATAGTTAAATCCAATGAAAGGACCAAAACTAACAATGTGTGCTGTCAATATCTCGATATTTTCTGACTTTCCTGTCATGACCTACCTGTCATCACAATGCCTCCCCGATCTGTCTCCAACAACTCTGCATATTTTGTGTTTCTTTGTAGTCTAAATATAATGAATTGTACAAATGGGTATAACTGTGCATGTGAAAAGTAAATTAAAAAAGAAAGCATGATAGGGAAATACAAACTCTGCTTACTCTAACACCTCCACACACATGAACAGTCACGGCATAACGTGTGTGTGATTGTTGGATTGTATGAGGAGTAAGATATATCAGGCTTTGTTATAATAAAATAAGATTTTAGGAACAAGTGTAACCTGAGAGCTGCTGTGTTGATGATGCTGATTTTTACTCTCAGATAATCATTAATCATATCAGTACTGAAGTCCCCCAAAAGTTTCAAAGCATTCTCAGCCCAATCTTGTCCACATTACTATTTGGCAGAAAATAAATACCCGATGCATCATAATCAGTGCTTTAATGTATTAAGTACTGTTCTTTCTTAACCAAATAAATAATCCCCTGAATGGGCTGAATGTTATGAGTTCCTGGAAAATGAAGTCCATTCAGGTTTTTCCGATTTCAAATGCAATGAAGCAGAGCACCATTCCACAGGTTGATGGAATGACCTATAAAAATTAGTTAAAATATTAATAAGCAGGAGGACCCACCACCTGCTGGGATAAGGACTGAAGTTGAATTCCAAGTAATCTGGGTGACTGTGCATATGCATTGAACAACAGTTCAGAGTATATCACCTAGGGACTTTATAGTCCCCTTGGGAGACTTAAAACACTCAAGTGGGCAATGATGGAGAAACCAGTGGGGAGGTGACTGGGAAGAATGGCCTGTCTGATCTGAACCCAAGTGGTACTTTTGTGCTCAACATGCATTTGTCATAACAAAAAAACCTATTTTAGCATAGGATGGTTCATAAGCGTACTTGATACCAGAACACCTTAGGCCTAAGATTGATGATTGATTTGATTGATGATAAGATTGGAGGCTGGGGACATAGAATCTAAGTGTGCCGTGTTCAAAGCATCCATTGCAGAGTTCTGCGGTGGTCACAGATGCAAAACCCTCTGACGGATGTCTCTGAAATAATCAAGAAGTTCCTCTGTGACATGTGTGAGGATTTGCTCTGAGATACTGTGGGCTATGGACAATGTTGGGCTGACTTGGCTAACATGCTTCTTCAATATTACATGGAGGTCAGAGCAGTGCAGTGGCGGTTCCCATATTTAAAATGATAGGAGTGTGCACTCCAGTTACCGAGGATCACCATGCTCAGCCTCCTGAAGAAAGATTATGCCATGGTGCTGGAGGGGAAGCTCAGGTGAACTGTTGAACCTCAGATCCGAGAGGAGCAATGTGGATTCTGATCTGGGTGTGGAAAAGTAGACCGACTCTTTACCCTTGCTGGTTACTGGAGGGGTCATGGGGTCAAAAGGCTTACAACCCTGTGCCTTGGGGGGTGGGGTGGGGGGTTGTCAGAGGCACTGCAGGAGTATGGGGAACTGGGGCCATTACTCCAAGCTATCTGGTCCTTATATAAAGGGAATGAGAGTTGCACCTGAATTCTCAGCAGGATGTCAAATGTGATTCCAGGGCTGTCCCTTGTCACTAGTCCTGTTTGTGATTTTCATGGACAGGATCTCAAGGCACAGGCGGGACCCCACAATCACCAGTGTGGTTCTTTTTGCTTCATCAGACACTTCCTGCCATTTCACACTAAGTCCTTGGTTTGAGTTTCAATGGCAGTGGCAATGGCAGGGATGAGACTCAGCACCTCCAAGTCTGAGGACACGGTTCTCTGCCAGGAAACTGGTTGATTATTCCCTTTGGGTTGGGAGCAAGTTTCTGTATCTCTGGGTCTTCTTCATAAGTGAGGGTAAAATAGAGAGTGAGATTGACAGGTGAATTGGCATGGCATCAAAAGTAATTTGTGCATTGTACCAGACTGTTGTAATGAAGAGGGGGCAAAGCAGGGAGGACAAACCCGTTGATATACCAGTTGATCCATGTTCCAACCTGATTTGTATCATTCCAATTGTGAGTTTTGGGTAGTGTAGAAAAATATTTGATTTTGAATACAAGCAGCTGAAATGAGTTTCTTTCATAAGTTGGCTAGGCTTACCCTTATTGATATGGTAAAGTGCTCAGGCATGCTAGGAGAACAGTCTCTGCTCCTTCAACAAAAGGAGCCAGTTGAGGTGGTTTGGGCATCTTTTCAGGATGCCACCTGGGCGGCTTCCACTGAGGAGGTTTTCTAGGAACGTCTAACTGGTAGGAGGCCCTGGGGTAGACCCAGAACACACTGGAGACTATATATCTCATCTGGCCTAGGAATGCCTGCATGCTTAACCTGCTGCCACCATGACCTGACTCTGGGATAAGTGGCAGAAAATGGATGGATGGATAGATGATGTCACAGAGCACCACACTGTGAAGTGAAATGTGAGTGCACCTTGTTTGACTGATAAACTGAATGACCTAAATCTGTCTCCTGATAAACAGACGTTGCACTGTGGGAAAAATAAATCACCCCCTAATGCATTTATTCCAAATCCATTAGTCAGGCAGCGCTACAGCAGCCACACATCACCAATCTTGTCCAGCTGGATGAGGATTACAGGTAGACTGCCAAAGTCAGACTCAAACCATACACAATAGTTTTTCAATATAAACAATGCAATACTTTGATTGCATATCAACCCCCTAGGAGAAATATTGCAGCATTTTTCAACAAGTTAAATCAGTATTTGTGAGCATAACCATAACTGAATAGGGGAGAGCAGTCAGTTATACCACAGGTCAGCTATCTACAGTAAGAACCAGTGGTGGCTGGTGGTAATTAGCTTGGGTGGATCTACAGCCAGTTAGGGCTTCTGCTTATACACTCACAGACAAGTGTCTGTGTTTTTTCTCACCAAGCTAAAGGAACTTGGAATTTAAACAGTTAATCAAATTAAAAGAATTAATCAAATGCCATTTTCCCATTAACCACTTTGTCACATTGACCATATCTGTTGGACTGGAATATATATATTATATATATATATATTATATATATATGAATATACATGAATATACAGTGCTTAACAAATGTATTAGATTACCTGTCTCAGAGACCATCCAACATCATGAAGTGCTTTAATGAGGACTCTTTCATTTTCAGTGAGTGTTTCAGTGAATGTTTTACCATTTTGAACAGGAATGAGGAATTTCAAACTGAATTCACCTTTTTATATCCAAAAAGAGTCGGCTCACTGGCTTCTCTGAGAAGTCAGAAATTAATCAAGTGTAACATTCAGCCATCCATCCATCCATTATCTATAACCGCTTTAATGTCCTCAGCCCAGATCAGTTAAGGGTCACAGGGGGGCTGGAGCCTATCCCAGCTGACATTGGGCGAGAGGCAGGGTACACTCTGTACGGATCGCCAGTCCATCACAGGGCCAACATACACAGACAAACAACCAATCACACTCATATTCACACCTACAGGCAATTTAGAGTCACCAATTAACCTAATCTGCATGTGTTTGGACTGTGGGAGGAAGCCAGGGTACCCAGAGAGAACCCACACAGGCACAGGGAGAAGCCCCAGGCTTGAACCTGGAACCTTCTTGCTGTGACCATCCAGAGACTGAGGCGACAGTGCTAACCATTTGCACCACCGTGCTGCCCTATAACATTCAACCACTGTTCTGTTCAGGAATGCAAGTAAATAACTATAATTTGACATCTTAATCAAGAAATAACAATGTGCAGTAGACAGTAAATTCGACAAATTCATGGATAACAATAATAATTAGATTTTAGCATTAAAAATATAATTTCTTTGTAAGAACACTTACAAAGAGCTTCTACATTTTGGTGTATTAACCATTACAGAAACATAAAAAATGATTTGGTAATTACCAATGCTGTTAATTTAGGGCAGCTGTGGCATAAACCTTACATTGGGTGGTTGCTTAATAAATTTGTTAAGCAGTGTATATACAGTATATATATCCAATGATTAATGATTTTGATTAACAGAGTTCAGTTTTTCAGTTCAGTTCATTTTTTCACTTGTGGCCTGTAATTTCAAAATGAACATTTTAAGTAGTGATAGACCGACACGGTTTTTTCAGGGCCGATACACATACCAATTATTAGTAGACAAGGAGGCCGATAACCGATATTTGGAGCCGATATTCATTTGCAGTAAAAGTGAAAATATTGGCGTCAAAATTTTGAATAATACAAACTCCATCTCCTTCAAACACTTAACTTTGTTTAAATGCCTTTAAGCATATGTTTATTAAACAGCTTTTCAGATTTGTAACATGTTAAACGTTTTTTTTTTTTTTTTTTAAATCTTAGACATCTTTGTTTTAAAATTCTAACAAAAAGTGCAGGGAGCTGCACAGCTTTCACTGCTGACTGGCTGTTACCCGTGCTGTGGCTCTGCGTGTAACCAATCAGATGGTGCTGTGGGCGGGACAATGCTGGAGACAGAGTAGTGACTGCAGACAGAGAGGCACAGCTGCCTCAGAGCCAAAATAACCCAGTTTTAAATTGATCTCTTATCAACCGTTGGATTAAAAAAAGGCTGATGCTGATATGCGTCAAAATGCCGAATATCTGCGCCGATAATCGGTCTATCTATACACAGCAAGAATGAGGGACATCACACTATGATGCAGTGATCCATTTGCTTTTCTGAAGCTCCTCTTTGTGTGGACATGTCAGTGATTTCACAAGCCTTTCTTTTCTGAACTGGAACTTATTTTTCTTGACCCTGTATGTGCTGAATGTGCCACACTGGAATCTTGCTGGATTATTTG
>NW_026115838.1:0-32859 GCF_001640805.2 Lates calcarifer
TCTGATTTAATAACAGTATTATTAAGATATTAATTGATTCATTACTTTAAAGCTGAAACTAGTTGTTCATTAATTGATGAGTCAGTACAGAGAAAAATAATGTGCAACCATTTAATCATGTCAGTATTGTCTTATATAATAGTAAAGTGAATATCTTGGAGTTGAGGACTGTTGTTGGATAAAATAAGACATCTGAAGACGTAATGTTTTAATGTGAGGGGCACAGTCTTTTTGGTTTTTGTGGATGAAATATTCAAAATATGATTGGCAGGTTAATCAATAATAAAAAAAAAATCTTCATTTTGTGTTCATTTTTCAATCCAACAGGCCAAAACCCAAAAAATTCAGTTCGTCAAGATAAGAAAACATCAAATATTCACATTTTGGAACCAGAGAGAATGTGAAAGTAGTGAAATTTAAATATTTCTGCTTAAAAATTGACTTTAACACTTTATCACTTATCATAATTGTTGTTTTTCTGATGAATCTGACATGATATGAATATTTTCATGTACCACCTGCATAAGTCACTGATGTTTTGTTCCCTTTTTACATCGTGCAGCTCAACAACATATCTACAGTAGCAATTGCATGGATATTTGCAATCATCTGGATAAGAAGATGTACATAAATAGCATGACCTAAATATGTTAATAACTGGGACATGAGCTGCAATCTGCAACTCTGTGTCCATGAACTGTAAAAGCCTGCGTTTGCCTCTTGATGTACTTTATTTGCTTCTTCTAAACTGACGCAGCTGAACAGAGCAGACGGCCTCACAACATGTCTGAATCACTCTGTCTGTTTTTCTGTCTCTCTTTCACTGTGGGTTTTTTTGTCTTTTTCTCGCTGGCTGCCTGCCGCCGAACAACAACTCACATGCCAACACACACACTCCCACACACACTCACACACACGCTGACAAATAGCCCATCTTTGTGAGGATAACCCAAACCCTGAGATCTTGACAACACTCATTCCTTAAAGCTAGCCTGATCCGTAACCGCTGCATGCCTAAACACTGAATCAATTCAGCCGCTGTTCCCATCCAGACTGGTACCAGGGCAGGATTATGACAGTTGACGTGTAGAGTTCTGTGGCCACAGATACACAGAGCATTTATATTCACTTAGTCACGAACATTTGAGATGGATGTAGATGGATGGATGCATAGTACTGGTAATATACTGTATATCAGTGCAAGTTAAGAACTGTATTGTTTAAGGTTGTACAGTAAGGTGCAGGACTGAGGTGTAAGAATGGACAAACCAATCCCTACTAATAAAATCCCTAACAGTGAGTCTTTAACCTCATATCAGTGTATCTCCAGATACAGAGCATCTATCTGAAATTGTCCTCTTTGCCCAAATTTAAAATCTGTTATTTTCCTGCTTGAAAGCTTTTGTGTAAGGCGTTGCAGAGAGGATGAATGTAACTCTGACTGACCATATCATGACCATTCCTGCTCTTCTTACTAAGTTTAGTTTTATTGGTGTGTTGACGGATGCATTCTTTAAATAAATGATCAACTTGTGATAGAATAAGCCAAATTTGACTAAGACCTGTTTCTGTACTTCCAGTGCAGAAATGTTGTTCTTCAGTTTGTCCACCAGAGGGAGACAAAGCTACAGAAGTTTCTACAGCACAGTTTGAGTTGATTTGATTAAAAGCAACCAATAACTCAGTTTTTTTCCTCTCTTTGGTACATGATGCTGTGGGTCAAAGCCCATTTTAAGGTACTTGCTAATATATGTGGAGGCCACAGATCCCATCAATCCCATGAAAAGAGGAAAGCCAACAATGCCTTAGTCTGCATCTCTGCACTCTCCAAATTGTCTACCCCGTCTGTACCTCTCAGTCCTAAGCCTGTTGGTTTCTACAAAAGATGTAAAAACAGCTCGCTCTCTCTTTTTTTAATAATCTCCCAAAATATCTGAGCATTGTAGTTTTTAAGCAAAAGTCGCCCTGGAGTAAATAGCACATTTGTTGGGGACTATTTTTCAGCTTTGGATTAAAACACATTTGGTGCTTTAGTGAGTATTTACGGCAGCAGGACTGAGTGTGTGGGACTGACCCAGAATAAACTACAATGCTGATTTTCATTGTAGTGAAGAAGCATGTCACCCAGTGTAATAGTGTTACTCTAATGTGTTTTGAGGAATAAGCTTTGGCTACACCATCAGTATTTGTATGTGGGATCAATTTATTGCTGGTTTTGAATATCACCACTCTTATCCTTTACATGAAGATCATCACAAGTATTCACCATAAATAGATAATCTTATGATGGAAAACAAAAGCTGACTTAAGTCTTTGATTGACTGAGTGCACAGATCTGCCCGTTGAGACTTTCTAATTTAAGGTGCAAGACTGTTTCATATGGTTTTGTCCTGTCTCTTCAGTCGATCTCTTCTTTCAGCCATCTGCTAAAAACAAAATCTGCCAACAATGATCGTACAAAGAGAGAGGATTGACCTGTCTCATATATTCTGTTCTGAGTGTCTTTGTGCTTTTCCATCCCACTCTGACAGTATGCTATTGTCATTAGCTAAGATTTCCTAACTGTTTTCCATTGTAGAGTCTGGGAAGTGGGTGGACTGTTTTTCCCACTGAAGAATTTAACAACATTAGGATATTTTCAACCACTGCTCTTTGTTTCTTTCTCCTCTATAGTTTCTGTTGCCTCCCTTTTACGTCACCTTTAGTTTTCCTTTTATTCCATACGTGTAACCAGTTCCCCTTCTCTCCTCTCTGCCTCTGACCAGACCATGGCGGAGTACAGCTCTCTGCTCAGCGACCCTGTCTGAAAACATCACCAACGAGGACTTGGAGCAGCTCAAGTCGGCCTGCAAGGAGGATATCCCTGAGGACCAGAGCAACAACATCACCTCCTCCAAGGAGTGGTTCAGCTACCTGGAGAAGAACGACAAGTTGGCCCAGGGTGAGACACAGATAGCTTTTATTTCAAAATGACTTGCCATGTTTTCGGCCATATTTGCACATCCTAAACCAATGTCTGAAGCATCCATGCATCAAGTGTGATATTAACTTGAGGCCTTTATGAGTGAACAAGCTGTCTGAACAACACGTCCCATGCAGATAACCTGTCATACATTGAGCACATCTTTGAGATTTCGAGGCGACCAGACCTGTTGACGAGGGTGAATCGAGTACCGTACCACCGTGCTCAAGATCTCTGAGGATGACGAGATCGACACCAAGCTCACACGCATTCCCTCGGCCAAGAAATACAAAGGTAACACACACACAGTGAACTCGGTCTCTAGAGCATGCAGGCTAGGGGTTTGATCAGATCAGTTTCCCCTGATTGGCCCCCTGGTCTTCCAAATCCAGTGGGTAAACAGAAAACTTCTGCTCATCAGTGGCTCTGAACCACTGATACATACATGTATATATAGTTGTTAAACTGTAACATTATTAATGATTTACAGACTAACTGTGTAAATATTTAGAAACATGGTCTAGGTTGTTGTAATGATCAGTCAACAAAAGCATCTAAATGGGGAAATACATGTTGAAAAGTCCAGGCTTTAACTGCCTATATGAAGTCTGATCAATACCAGGTTATAAGGCCAATACTAATATTGACATTTGAAAGTAATAAAAAACCAAAAGAAAGATATACTAACGTATTTTGGTTTAATTATGTATTTGGGGAAATTACTCAGATTATCATTTCCTTTTGAGTTTTAAATAAAGACTGAAAAGCAAGTGAGATCTGACGTCATGCTGCACACAGCAGTGCTGTAGTGTTTTTCCACAGGAGGAGTTGGAGCCTGTTGCCTGCAGCTCCCTCTGGCTTCTCTTTCAAAAATGATCCAATGATTTTTTTAAAAGTGCTGAAATTATCTGATATTTTGTATTGCAGATGCACTTTTTTAGGCTTGTGATCTGTGCTAACAACGGTGACAAATACACTGCGTTTCCTCTGACTGCTTCACTATAAAAGCCACCTCCTGTTTTGCCAGTTGAATGCTTTTAATGTGAAGCAGTGGCAGTAGGAAATGTTGGGTTTGCATCAGCAGTAACTTAGTACACTGATACTGTGTTAGGTTAATGTCCCTGAAATACAAAAAAATAGTAATGCTGGTTTACATGCATACCATCAAACATGGGGCTTGGACTGTAACTTAAGGCTGCACAGCTTTAATCTAGATAAAAAAGCTTTAGTTTATATAAAACAAAAAATTCAGAGCCACAGATGCTAAAATGGATTTGATGGCTACAACTTTTTTTGTTTTGTGCAACTTTCTTATGATTTCTGTCTTTCTCTCTCTTTCCCCCCACCCTCTTTTTTAACACCCACCCACCCCCCACCCTCCCAAATAAAGACATCATCCGCCAGCCCTCTGAAGATGAGATCATCAAGTTGGCCCCTCCCCCTAAAAAAGTGTGAGGTCGCGACCCACAGCCCTGATCTTTGCACCTTGATTTCTTCACTCCTGGCACTCTAATCAACCTACCAACCGTTTCTGACCCCATCACTCCCCTACTTCACCCCCACCACCTTCACACACACACACACACACACACACACACACACACACACAAACACAGATATACACACATATCCACCCCCCCATCCCCCGTCCCAGCACTAACACATGCCATGGCATAGAACCACGCAGGCAGCCACCTACAAAACAACCAATCAGATCGTAGCGATGCAGCCTCTTCCCAAGCTGAGGGGAGATGGGAAGCTGCATGAAAAAAGACAATAGAAGAAGAAATCTGGAGATGGACCGACAGTGTATATGTGTGAGAGAGAGAGAGAGAGAGAGAGAGCCAAAGTTCTACCCTCGATTCAAACGCTGAGTGGGTCAGTTCACACTGAGTGTTTATCTGTAAACACTGTTCAACCTGTGATGCTGTGTTTATGCAACCGTCTCTGTGAGTGTGTGTGACTGTGTCAGTCAAGGCTGTTATAGTTAAAACAAAGACTACATCCACCCATCTTAATTTGAAACTACAAACCCCAGCTTCAAAACTTCACAACAAAATGAAATGGCAGTTATTTTCTCTCAGAAATTCTGAAAATGTCAGAAAGCTGACAGATAAACAGTTAAGCTGTGTACTCATTGTATGTAGTGTTTCGTAATTATGACTAACATAATACAGCAGTGCTTTATTTATTTTAGGGTTTTTTTTAACTTCACCTTGAATGTGCAAAATGTCAGAAACTGACAGAAAACTACTACCTGAAGATAAAATTAAACTAAAACATGTAAATACATAGTTTACATGATCAAAAGCAAGTTTAAAAACAAAACTGAAATTAATACTTAGTAAAAAAAACTCAGTCGAACTAATCTAAATCTCACATATATGACTCTGGTTCATTTCTATGACAGTGCGTGTTTTAGTGTATAGCTTCATATTTGTTCAGGTGTGTTTGTAATGTGAAAAGAATAGTTCAACATTTTGGGAATTTTGCTTATTTGCATTTTTACTGTGACTTAGATGTGAAGATTCATACCATGCTCATGTCTATGAAGCTACAGTTAGCCATATGTTAGCATACATACTGGAAACGTGGGAGGGGGTCAGCTAGCCTGGCTAATCTTGTTTTTACACTTTGGTTTTTATAGGGATTAAATAAATGAGATGTATTGTGTTAAGTGGTGAGCTTCAGAGGAGCTGGGGGGCAGATTTTGTCAGCTTTTGACAGAGTCTGGCTAGCCCCTGTTTCTAGTCTTAATGATAAGCTAAGCTAACGCACAGCTTCTTCTCATCTAACTCCATCTAACTCTCAGAAAAAAAGCAAATAAGCATATTTCTCCAAATATGTAACTCTTCCTTTAAAGCCCACATAGTTCATGAAAGATTAATGTTATACAGTTACCAATTGCCATGAGGTCGCAAAACTTTATGTCAAACTATAAAAACCAGAGACTCATTAACTAGAGCTTCTGTATGCATTCCCTTTACTTTTACGCAGATAATTATATCTTCTTTAAACAGCAAAAAAAGAATCTAATACTTTAGAGGAAGATATTTAAAGTTGATTCATAGGAAAAGCCAATATTTGCCTTTAGCTTTTAGTCATAGCAAAAGTTATTTACAGAAAATATTTAGATGAGAAACTTACAGCACTTGTTTCTCTACTGCGGATGCTCTCATAGATTTTCTTTACATCAAGGGGACCAGTTACCATGAAAGGTCTGCTGTACAAGCTGGTTAGAGATGTAAATAGAAAAATAATATATTACATGAAAATATAGCAGAAATAATATATTGAACTGCAGTGCGTGTCCCATAAAGGACACTCTGGCTCTAGCAGCGAATTTCCACTGTAGGTTCAGTTTTACTATGTCTGGTTTTGTAACTTCAGACTTTCACACCTAATTCGAGCTAACCTTAAACTTAGACAAATTCAGATGAAAAGCACCCACATTTGAGAATAAAAAAGTATATTTTGAGAGTATATTGGATATTATATTTACAATGTGAACATGTTGTGTTGCGTGACACATGAAGAGAAAAATACTAAGCTTTCTCTCAGCCGTTTGTTGTCATTTCATTTGTTGCACAGAAAATAACTGACCAGTATGTGATTTCTCTTTGAATGAAAGACAAACTAAGGCCTCTGGAAAATAAAAACATAAGTGCAGATCAAACTGAAAGAAGGGAGAAAATGTCATAAAGAAAAACATGGCATGCGATAATAAATCATGTCCTTTAATGAACTGTATATAAAATAGATTGTGACAAGGAACTTTAATGCACACAACGGCTCATAACCCGCTGACTATGCCATTCCCGCCACGCACCAACACAATAGCTAGCAAGACTGTTGAAACTAAACTATAATGACTGCTCTTTTGAACACTGTGTCTCTTTTTTCCCCGCAATGAAGCCTTAGCAGACTTTGTGTTTACCCCGAAATTTTTCACAACTGTGAGAGATTGTGTGTGAGGCGGAGACAGACGCCGGCACAGACGTCAAGTTAATCAAAACGGCTCTCACTTTTAAAGAGAGTGTTGCTACTTTTATTCTGAAATTTGCTAAGGACTTCAGTGTTGGTGTGTACAGAATGTCTGTGGGTCTTATTTCTGCCCCCGTCTTTGTTGTCCTTGAAGCTGTAGGATCAAAAAGTGAACCAACAACATAAAAATCAGTGTATGACTAGTCATCTATCCCAGCCCCGCTACCTCCCTCCTTCCTTTCCCTCACCACCACGCTCCACTCCAACCCCAGTGCCAATGACTAAGACTTTTATTTCGATCACAGTTTCTGTGAACTGTTTTGTTTTTATTTTGTATTGCTCGCCGTATATTGTAGTGTTGGACTGATTTGTATCCTATGCATTTACGTCTGTAGGAAAACTCTGCACTGTAACATATCCTCCCAACAAATCACATAATCTAAACAACTGAGCTCTTTAATTGCGACAAGTCAGGGTGTTTGACAAGATCCTGATATTCTTGCGTTGAGTTTGTATGACGGATGTGCTCAGTGGAGTGGCACTTGATAGGAGGAACTTAACGCGTGTCAGGAAAAGAAATAACTGCTTATTACCCAATGTTCATTGTTTGATACTGGGAAACAAAACCTTGTCAGACCAACTATACTGTACAGCTCACGTTTTACTCTTTTGCAAGCAAAGTCTTAACCTAACTAAAACATTCAATAGACCTTTAATGCCTGAATATGCATGGCAAGGTTTAACAGTTTGCAAACAGTGGACATGTTTCTTTGCATAAAACATCCAGTTAATGTAGGCCAGATCAAGCTTTTTATGGTATTGTTAAAGGAATAGTCCGCCCTTTAATATTTTTATGCTGTTTCTAATGGTATACTTTGAATTGAGCTGGGCCTATTGTTCATTTCAGGTTTTAGCCATCCATACCATGGTAGGTGGTATTGTGAATGGCAGTGCCGGTCAATCAGTCGACCACTTTGGTATAGATTGAAGTACTTTAACAACTGTTGGATTGATTGGCATAAAATTTGGTACACACATTCATGGTCCCCTGAGGATGAATTCTAATCAGCATCAGAGTATTTCTGGGTGGACTATCCCTCGTTAGGCCGGACCCCAAGTGAAGCGGTAGCTGCCCTCCTATACCTTTAGCCTACTGAACATAAACTGGGACCACTGCTTCAATCACAGAGCTGAACTGAGAGCGTTTTGTCAGGCAAATGGAGGCGGTTGATCTTACTGCTATGACCTGTGGGTAATGGTCTTTCCCAGTGTTAAAATGGATGTGATTACTGGCCATAGAGGTTGGCTTGCCACTCACCGATTCCAGTGAAGAGCTTTGGTAATTCTACGAACCAAAAGGCAGGTTTTTCTTTCCAGATTTTAGCATGTTTCCATTAGTACAAAAAATCAGCAAGGGAGGATTTGGGCCATTGAATTTTATTTTTCTTTTGTTTTATTTGAAGTGCTTTTTGAATAGCAACTTGTGAATTTAGATGTATGTGACCAAGTGACTTTTTTTTTTCTCTCTCTCTGAGAATTTCAGTAGGCAATGGGCTCATGTTAGCAATTGTGTGGTAGTTTGTCAGTAGTTTGACAGTAGGATTGTCTATTCAATATTTGTAAACATCAAAAAAGAAAAATAAATCCAACTGCCTGATGCTCTAGATGCTCCTGGTAGAAGCTTAAGTGAAAATGTTTAATTCAGGTTATTCACTGAAGTTTTAAAAATTTCTGTCAGCATCAAAATATGGCTGTGCTGCACCCCTTCATTTTTTAACATCAACTTCCTGAATCCCCGTCCTCTTAAATCAATGTCCCATCAATGTCTCCATGTGGCACAGCCCAACAACTTCATCACCAGGCTAGATTATATGTTTGGCATTGCTTAGCATTTTCCTCTGTAGCCATCGGCACATAATATATCAACATATCAGTCACAAATGATGTCAGAATTTGGATTTCCATGTACCAAGTACATATCAACTTAGTAAATGCTGCAAAGTATAAACCTACTAAAATATATATGTGAATACCTGATTATAACCAATGAGTATAGATGAAGTAGGAACTGAAGAGGCAAATATTGTGTAAAGGTATTCAGCATTTAATGCTAACAGTCAATTAAAATTCATTCGAACCAGAGTATCATTCTCCCTTAAGGATAAGACTGTGTTTTTGTTTTTTTGTTTTTTTCATTTTATTAGGTTGTAAATATGTATTTTGAATATATATCACTGTGTTTGTTTTGAAATTGATTAATTTATTTAATGCCTATATATTGTTGTTTTTACGTATCCTGATTTTGTTTTACTAACTGGAAACAAATCAAGGGGATGAAAACATTGTGCTTATCTAATGTTAAGCAGGCCATGCATCAACATTTTTATAATTCATGTTATTCTCTTCATTTATGTTTTCTTGTTTCGGCTTTGGGTGATTATTTTACAACAACAACAAAAAAGTGATATTCATTTCATTGTATTTACTGATATGTAACATATTATGTTTTATTGTGTCGTATTTGATCAGATGTGTCGTGGTCACTGCTTGTAAAATGATTTTATTGAGAGAGTTTCCAAATCATGACAAAAGATAAAAGCGGTCACAACATCATAATCTGCCATTTTGTTCGTATGAGACATGTTGTCAATTGCACATTGCACCACGAGTAGGAAATTTAAAGGGGACTAAGTCTTAAAACGTTTGGCTAGATGCATGTAGAAAGTTCAAGAAA
Organism: Lates calcarifer; assembly: GCF_001640805.2. NCBI lineage: Eukaryota > Metazoa > Chordata > Actinopteri > Centropomidae > Lates > Lates calcarifer. The sequence goes on from NW_026115838.1 coordinate 9,681, forward strand.
TGTTGATCCCTGGTTCCAGTCATATGAGAACAACTGAAACAATTAGGTTTTAGTGTCATCTCAGTACTACTATGTTTAGCAGTGTTTATAAGAAAAATATTTTCTAACCCTACTCACTGAAAAAAGACAACCAATTGGGTAAAAATCAGGCTATTGACAACCCTCATCTGAACAATAAGCAGGCACTCTAGTTTTGTATGGAGTCCCAAAGTGTTCAATATGAAAAAATAGATGAGTAATCTTTAAAAAAAACAGTGACATGAGTAAATAATTGTTAGAATAGTTAACAACTGTGTAAAATAACCAACTGAGCAGTTACTATTGTGATAACCACCCTTTTATATAGCTTAAAAGCTTGACATGCTACCCTCTAAGCCTGCTAACTGGAGTTAGCTAATACCGCTAAACAACCAAGCCACATTAGTTAGCTAGCTAAATAAAAGGAGAGGTCAGTTACTGTGCGTTTATTCACAGCAGCAAGTTCTGTTTAGCCGAATCAGAATAACCTTAGCATTGTTTTTGTTCCAGGTGATGTGAGCTAACTGGTTAAATTTGGTAGTAGATGCTGAGCTTGCTAGCTTAAGAGAGTCTACTCTATGAAATCAACTAAAACTTTGCTAAAATTTGAAATGAAATGATGAAATGCATAACAATGAGGCTGACCTTGTAAAATTCTTGGCTCATTTATTTGTTTTTACACCAAGTCACTTTTTACAATGTACTGTTTATCTGTTTGGTATTGAACATTTGAGGCTCCATAGTTTTATTTGCTATTTTTATTTAAAGTAAGGTGTTAGTGAATGGTTACATGGGTCATGGATGAAGTGATAGAGTGAAGAGTGCTGGGTAGAGTAGTGTAAGTAGTGAAGAATAGTTGTTGGGGTTGTAGCTGTAAAAGATAAAAAAAACTAGACTGTGAGCAGAGTGAAATATGTCAGTTCATACTTTGGGGAACATCTCTGGTGAGTGTGTGTATGTGAGATTTCATGTCTGCAGCTAGTTAGTATCATTTTGAATGTGGCAGGTCTTGCACAAGAATGCTGTACAATGGTGATATGTAGTTGAAAGATAATAAGGTGCATTGTTAGGAATGCTGAATGTCTGGTCAGTCATACCAGAGTTGGGCACTCCTGAGTATTGTGAACAAGCTTTTTAACCACACCCACATACATTTATCTGGAGCTGCATTGCACAAAACAAAACAAAAAAAAGTTTTTCCTTTCATTTTGGCCATTAAAGTTTACTTTTCATGCACAACAAAAGCAAGCTTCTACATCACAGGACAAAGTGCCAACTTCATTTAGTTGCAAACTGCTGGGGTGTATGGACTTGAAATCATGACATGCTTGACTTTTAGCAATTTCTCATGACGTCTGTAGTGAACAATCTTTATTTTAGATGGTCACATGAATGTTTGCGGCTAGATCAGATATTTTCTGAGGCGTGTTTGTTTTGCAGTAGTGGACAATAGAGGCTATTTTGAGGTGTTGTGTTTTCAGCGCGAATCTGATCTTTCTAACTGGAGTGGTGTGATCTATCATTGTGGTTGAAGGTTTAACATGAAGCTGAAAGACATTCCCGTGGTGGTGGTGTTAGCATTTATAGGCATCTAACAATTTGACTTAGCATGAAGGGAGTTGTAGATTAGGAGGTTTTTGCACAGGTGTCAGGACAGGACTTGAAAAGTATGTGTAGGTATAATTCATTTTATCTCAATCCTCTTAAGGGTGGACAGTTTTGTTCCAGCATTCAAAATAAGATGGAAGAACGTTATCAAATGTTAACATTACATTTACATTTCCACATTATAATTTAGATATTGCTGCTGAATTTAATTCATAGGCACTGAGAGTTGCCCTGTGTGTCACTGCCTTAAGAGTCCGTCAGTGGGATGTTTTCTCTTGTAGTCCGCCTGTTATTTTGTAATGTGCTTGGTTCTCAAATGGTGTAGCAAGTGACAGGTGCAGTTGTTTCACAGTCAATCCAGTCCATCATGTTAATCAAGACTTATCATTCTTAAACAATGCAATCAATTAGACATATTTAGACCTGTCGGATAATGTGCACACAGTTAAATTTGGTTAGAGACAGTGAAATGATCCAGTCCTGTCCCAGTGACAAAGACACCAACATGGGTTTTTAGGGTGTGATGCTGTGCTTAAAAATGCAGTGAGGAGTGTCATCACATCCATTATTACACATTCGCATACAGCTCATAACATAACCCTGTTGGATGCCATGGGCTCAATGCTGTTAGAAACACTTGCTAAGGTTTTCCTCACATGGGGCAAAAAGTACTTCAGGATTTACTTTGCAATGACTGCAACAAAATATGATATGAGGTATTATTAAAACAAATATAAAGGTGTGGCTTTTTGTCATGATTTAAATGAGACTGAACTGAAATTATGCCATTTTGTCATTGTGCTAAAATGAATATAAATATTATATATTAAAATATATTTGCTAACCTATACTGTGCTGCCTGAAGTTGCTTTCTTTCAGAAATAATAACAAATTGAGGAAACAAAAAATCACAGTTTATTTGGAGTGGTGGAATGTAACTAAGTACATTTACTGAAATATAGTACAAATCTGAAGTAGCCTGTATTTTTTTTTCATGACACTTAATACTTTACCTTTCCCTCTGAAATGAAGTGGAGTACTCTTTACTGTAGTTATTGATATTGATAGATGTTTTTTTGATGCTTTTTCCCATGTAATTATTTTAATAATTGTAATTTTAAATATAGGTTGAACAAAACAAGCGTTGTCAAGGTGTTTTTAGCAACTAGATTTAATAAATATAAACATAATAATCAGCAGATTCATCTTGACAATAATCAGTGTGATACTTTTATTTAAGGAAAAGATCTAAATACTCCCTCCAACACTTTATTTGCAAATTGATAGCTGCACAGCAGCCATAAAATTAAAGTACAATACCTCATTGTCTATTTGTCAAGCTACATTTGACACTTGAGGTGTATAAATACCTATGTAAACCCTGTGTCAGAGATTTAACAATATCAAATCCAACAAGATCCAACATGTCTCTCAGAGTTTCAATAAAGTTTAATCTAACTCTGGTGAAACCTGACAAACAGGTTTAAACAAAGGAAACCAACAAGGAAGGTCGATGGCCTTATATGACTCCACTGGCATTTACAGTCCAGCTGTACACGTTTGTTATTACACCCACCTACTTTGGGTGTGCCATGTGGGTATATTAACTCCAACCACCAATATACATTACACACTTACCAGTCACAAATATTGACGAGATAACCAGACTTCATAGAGCTCTGCATCATGTGGAAAAAGGTAAGGTGTTTTTTTTTTTTTTTTTTTTTTTTGTTTGTTTGTTTTTAAATCCCTGTATGGAAATGAAAAGTGTCAGATACAGTAACAAGATTCATGCCATTGTAATGAAGTTTAACTAAAGTTTTTATTGACATTCATGAGCTGTAAATAGAGCCAGGACGGTTGCCTCTAGATTCAGGCAACAAAAATAAAAGTTGGTGTTGAGAACCAAGTTTGAGCTGAAGAAAGAAACATTTTCACTGAAATGCTCCCTCCACACCAAAACAGTGACAGAGAATTGAAACTGGAAATCACTGACACAGAAAAGAAACTGACATTATAAAAACACTCTAACTGAAAAAAGACTAATATGAAATAAAAAATCAAAACTCAAAAATTTAAAAAGTAAAATTAGATAATAAGATTTGCTCTTGTTTATCCTTTTTCAGTTGTTAATGGTGGTGGTTACACAAATAACCCTGTCTTAAGGCTAAGAGTTAGGGTTTGGAGAATGCATTATGTTCAGTGTTACTTTCAGAGTAGACCCTCACTGTTTCTGTGTCAGTAACATGTAATGGGTCTTCATGTGTCATAGCTGGTGAGGATGAGACAAATTTTAGGTTACCTGCTACATGTACTGTTGGATATTTTAATTTGTGGATCATGTTTTATTAACTGATCTGTTTTATATTTAAATCATAATCTACAGTGGTTATGCAAAGTTTCATTTCTTTGACATTCATTACCTTACAGGAAAACTAAAAGTCCGGGATGGCAAATGGACCAGTCTTGTCCACAGCTAGTGGTGGGAAAGTTTACGTAGGGAGCGAAACCAGAGATTCTCTCTCAATTTTGGATGTTCTCTATGCAAATCAGTTTGAAGGAGTGTATTTTGATCCAATAGGTTTTGAGCAGACAGAGGAAGACTTTTATAGAGGGGCCCCGCCAAAATGGTTAAACTTTCATATTAGTGAACAAGCAAAGTCAAACAGCACCCAAACACCTCTTGTTGAACGAGATGGGTATTATAAACTTGTGCAGCAAATTTGCCAAAGAAGCCAATCCCCTGGAATATCAACTGTTAAACTTTTTCACCAACAAGGATGTGGAGGAACCACACTGGCCATGCAGGTGTTGTGGGACTTGAGGAAAAGGTTCAGGTGTGCTGTTTTAACAGGTTCAACCTCAGACATCACAAATGTTGCAAAGGAGGTGGTCCACCTCTTCACAGCAGGGAGTCGAGGCCATATGCAAAGTACTTTCGACCAAGGTACATCCGTCCCTTATTTTATCTTGGCAAAGATAAGGCTGCGAGCAGAATCATCCCAACAAAATTAGAACACTTTTTGCTGGAGAATGAGGATGCAACAGTGGATCTCATTAACAACATGATGAGCAAGGATAAGATTTTCAGAGATCTGAGGCTCCAAGAAAATCTCCTCAAATTTCATGGAGTAGTCAAAAAGTACAGCCTATTTACAACTATAGGAGGCATGGAGATCAAGGTGAAAGCACACAAGCGAGACAGCCTGTGGTTTCCCCGTGAAGTTTCCTTTTACCTTGGATTCACCATCAGAGGTCTGCTAGCCTTTGGCATCCAGACAAAGCCCAGTGAAAATAGTAAGAAACTCATTAGAACTACAGACAAATGAGTTGATGAATTCAATCATTTAGAATTTTAAAAACCACAGTTGTAGATTATAATGTGTTTGTATTTGCCACTGTGTTTTAATAAGGGCCTCCAAAACGCTGTGCATCTTGTGGCAGCGACATGGCAGAGAGCAAAACTGACTCTTGTAAGTGGACCGCAGCTACACCTAAAAGAACAACACTAAATCATGCCCCAACCTATAGGTAAGAATAACATCTTCACTACAATGGCATAGCAACTGGGAATTGTGTAAAAAAAAAAAAAAAAACAAAGCTTTAGACCATGACTGAAAATTTTTTATCGCAGAAATAAAAGTTTTTAAAAAAAAAAGAAATAAAAATTTTTTCTTATCAATGTTGTATTTGAAACTGCTGCATTTTACAGCAGATAAGTACAACACCTGTTCCTAATCACCTACTTTAGCTTTCAGTCTGAAGCAGGACAATTCCAATGCAGTGTGTCTGGCCTACGTTGGGTTTGTAAGAAAAAGGTCAGCTTCATGTACCAGTTTAGATCTTGGGAGGAACACAAGCAGAAGCTGGACCTGGTGCATTGCTCACCAGGAGGTCCCCTACTGGACATTAGAGTCACTGATGGAGAGTTCGATGAAGTGCATCTCCCACACTGGATCTGTATAGGTGAGTGAATATGATGAAAACAATTACAGGACTAAACTCAAGTTGTTCAGCATGTGTATTGTCACAATGACCCCACCCCATTAAATGTCTTCACTTCTTTCATCTTGTTCAGATGGTTTCTCTACAGTTTCTGACAAGTTTGCAGTTCTACACAACGACACGTTCGGAAACTTTCTAGAACAAGTGTCTGATGCCACATCAAGACATGTCAAGTTATTCCACCCCAACTTCTCTACACATGGAGTCCTCAGAAGAGCTGGATTTCCAGTGAAAGCTCACTGCAATGTGTTGATTTATCAGACCAAGAAGGCGCCCCCTACATTACACGTTTATCTGATCCCATGTGATCCTGCTCTACAACAGGTTACTTATAACAGCAGTTGTGATGTATCATCTGCAAAGAGCAGAGTGAAACATGTTTAAGAAGCTGCAAAAATACTGGCAAAACTATTGTCTACTACGACCGTGAAGCACATTTAAGAACTAAATGTTTCTTCTACAGGAAGTGGAGCAAATGGAAAGGACCAGTGGATCTTGCATTATCCAGAAGCCAAACCCACAGAAGTCCCTGAAAATTCTGGGTTCTTTCATCCTCAGAACTGACGCAAAAACTGCAGACATTTCTCCTGCTGTACGGTTTGGCATGTTTTTAGCCAATAGGCCTACAGAGTATTCTGGCATTATCTGTGTACTTTTCTTGTTGCACTTCCTGTTGCCTGCTGAAGATCACATTGATTCAGATCAGTGATCAGAAGACTCGTTTGGTGTAGACTGTAGTGCATTTCCTGGCCAATGCACATTTTCTCTATGTATGTCATAGTTTAACATAGACCAAAAAGGAATCTACCATAGATATGAGTTAAAGAGGTTTAAAACCTGGGTTTTCTCTCAACATTTCTCCCTCAGGAAATAAAACTTGGACATGAACGTGGAATACCATGTTTCTTTATGGTACTCCTTAAGAAGACAAACAGGGACTTCACGCTCACACTGGGAGATAAAGAGGAGGACCTATGGTCCTGTACAATTTCAAGAGGTTAGTGGTTATTTATTCACTCAAAAAGATTTTCAACACAACTACCAACAACCTTAATTAAATGTCTTGTGTTCATTTGCACTAAATATTAACCAACATTTAAATTCTGCATTTATTTCAGATGAATATCAAAACTAAAACAGAGGAGATAGGCATGATCAGCAGGTAACACAAGATGGGATAAGAAACTTGACATCATCATCATCATCTGTATATCATCATTTATAGGCCATCAGTACCTGCATCTATTTGGTGGTTTATTTTATATCTAGGGCTCTAGATTTTAGCATTACCTTTTATGTAATTATGAGATATATGAAACTATAAGAAGCAACATGCAAACAAAGGAAAAAATGTATTCACAATGTAACACAATTGCCTTTTTGTAATCTTATTGAGAGTATGATTTTATAACTGACAGCCAGCTGATATATATTTTTTTAAAATTAATCTCTATGTTTTGTATAATGGCCAATTCATTAAGTAAAGTATGTTATGGCTGGTGGGCCATAGCTGTCCTTTATATTTACTATGATATGACATGTCTTCTAGCTATGGTTCAGACATAGGATATGTTGCTTATACAACTATGTGCCTTGTGATTATAAACTCACGTTATCCAAGTTACTTTTTAGACCATATATACTCTACATTTTCTGTGTTTCTTTGTCATTCTTTCTGGTTGCATGAGCAGAGTGTATCACGGTGCAAATAAAGTGCCTTCCTAAAGAACTGATCGACTCCTGAGCATCTTTGCTAACTCTCCTGAAGAAGTCTTCTCTGCCTGCTTTTCAATGTTATCATTCCTTTATTCAGTGTAAATAGTCAGTCTGATACATTAAGCAAGATGGGTCAAGCAAAGCTAATGAAACTGCAAAAGATGCACTTTGGTGAACACATTCTGTTGTTTAAATGTTGTATGGGACCAGTTTTTTAATGTGTCACAGTATATTTATAGGAGTAGCAGTGTGTGAGGGAAAACATCCAACATCCCAAATTAACAGACTTTGCTGTTTTATGTTGTCATATATTTTTGTAAAGTGAATATATATGGGTTTTGATATGCTCTTGGCAGGACAAAGGACATTTAAAGACATCACTGTGGATTCTCTGAGGTTGTCATGGGTCTATGTCGGTGCATTGTGACACTGAGCAGTTCAGATAAATGTAAAGTCTGCTCCTGAGTGTTTCTGGCACAATGAGATATATTGCGATTTTATGAATAAGAATATAATACGATTATTTAATAAAGCCATTTTCTGTATGACTTGAATTTTATTTGACTTTTAGAAATACCAAAAAAGGGGGAGGGGGGCGCACAAACGGAATGTAATGCGGACTGGAGGAGGTGCATCCTGACAGGCTGAATTCGGGGAGGAAATACGAGTTTGAGGAAATCAGATACCTCAAAATCAATGAAAGAAGTGGATGCCGGATGAAGACAGCAAGTAAAGGTCGGTTTATATTTTCCTCGAAGTTACTTAAACTGTGTGACTCTGGGTGTAAATTCTTAAATAGCTGCGATTAATCTACTGGTGCATCCTGAATTTAAGCAGACTGGGACATCAATATAGTTTGTTGACACCCGCGACAGCGGCTTGTTCACATTTTGTATATGTGTGTGTGTAAAAAGATGTAATCAAGTTTAACAAACGCTTTACTGGAATCCATGAGCTGTAAATGGAGCCGGGACAGTGTGTCGAGGTTATGACGTTGAAAATATAATTGAAAAAGGAAACACCGACATTGAAACACTTGCACTGACCGACAACACGCAGGCTTGACTGCACACTCAAAACAGCGGCTTTTCTGAGTTCACCGTCGACTCTCAAACCACAGCCTCTTTCTACCAGTGTTTTTACACACAGAGCTGGGCTGGGTTAAAGCTAAGTTGTAACTAACGCAATGAGCTCTCTGAAATGACTGCGGATCCACACTGTCCAGCCGCTCCCTTCCCTTCACACCGCGCCCCTCCCTGCCAAAACAGTGACAGAGAACTGAAACTGAAACTTAGGGACCCTGAAAATAAAGTGTCAGCATGAAAAGACTGTGACTGAGAAAAGACTGACTCGACGAAAAAAAAAGAAGATTGTCGTTGAATAACAAAACAGGATTAAAAAATATGAAAAAATAAGATTGTTAGTGCACAGTCAGAAAATGAACAGATGTGTTTTGCCAGGCAGTTTTATGATCCTGACAAGTTTTAAAACCAGGAGAGAGTAATCTGTTGATCTCAGAACAGAGAACAGCAATTTGCTCTACTACACAATATTATCGAAACTCCCTCACTCTCACCTATAACTTCATCACCCCTTTAACCTCTTTGTTTCCTGTACAGTTTTGTTTGCAGCATTTCCTCTCCAGTCTGCTCTCCTTTCCACTGCAGCTGTCGTTCAGACTCAGGCAACAGGCTTCACAGTGTCTGATAGTTTTCAGGCTCTCAGTTTAAGATCTCTTTTCCCTTGTTATCATAAGTTGATTTCGACTTTCAGATTCACATGAATGTGACATGCATTAAAATTAGATTTGTGTGCTTCTCACAGCTATCGATCCTTTTTTTCAGTTGGTGTCTCAAGGTTAAGAGGATTAGAGAGTGCATTATGTCAGGCTAGCTGCTACATATATGTTGGGTATTTTATTTTTTGCATCATGTTTAAATAACTGGTCTGTTTTGTCTTAAAATCACAATCTACAGAGGTTCTGCCAGTTTCTAATTTTTTTTTTTTTTTTTTTTTTCATTCATTCATTTACAGTAAACTGAAAGTCCGGGATGGCAAATGGACCAGGCTTGGCCCTCGCTGGAGGTGGGGAAATTTATGTTGGGAGTGAAATCAGAGATTCCCTGACACTTTTGGATGTTCTTTATGCAAATCAGTTTGAAAGAGAGACTTTTGGTCCAATAGTTTTTGAGCAGACGGAGGAAAACTTTTATAGAGGGGCCCCACCAAAATGGTTGAACTTTCATATTGGTCAACAAGCAAAGTCAAACAGCGCCCAAACACCTCTTGTTAAACGAGATGGATATGATACACTTGTGCAAGAAATTTTCCAAAAAAGAAAATATCCTGGAATATCCACTGTTAAACTATTCCACCAGCCACGATGTGGAGGAACCACATTGGCCATGCAGGTGTTGTGGGACTTGAGGAAAAGGTTCAGGTGTGCTGTTTTAACAGGTTCAACCTCAGACATCACAAATGTTGCAAAGGAGGTGGTCCACCTCTTCACAGCAGGGAGTCGAGGCCACCAGAACACTGTGCTGCTGTTACTGAATGATGAGGAGATTCTGGAAAATCTGCAAGACAGCATTATGATGACGATGGCTGAACAGGAAATAGATACCCCTATGCCTGTGGTGATTTTACTCAGCTGTGTTAGAAAAGAAGCAGTTCTACAGAGTGACCATGTTGTCCTAGAAAGAGCACTCTCTGAAACAGAGAAGCAAAAATTTAATGAGAAAAAGGAAGAGCTCAGTAGTAGGTACAGTGATAAATACCAGGAATTCCATGGCTTTAACATAATACAAACTAATTTCTCTCAAGCCTACGTCAGACAAGCATGCATGGTATTCTCCGAAGTTCGAAGAGCAAACAGACCATTGAAGAATCAGCTTGCTGCCTTCTTATCCCTGCTGAGTGCCTATGTACCAGATTCATATCTCCTGGAGTCTCAGTGCCTGGACTTCTTCAAACATGATGACTCCATCCATGGACACCTTTCTCTGGAGGACAGAATGCAGCCCTTCAGTCATCTAATCATCACCTACCAACAAGATAAAACATCTGAGAGAAGAGTCCGCATGGCTCACCCTATGATAGCACAGTGTTGTACTGAACTGATGGCTGAGGCAGGTGTGACCAGAAGTGACACAGCAAGAAACCTCTTGACCCGTTTTTGCAGGGCTGAGTTTCCTCCATATTTGCTTGGTTTTGTCAAATACATGTTGACCAAAAGAGAAATGAAAACAGAGGAGAATCCAATCGATAACACAGAGATTAAAGAGGACAGAGAAAGGTTTTCTAGACTGATTCTAGATATTCAAGACACAGAGGACAGTGTTGAGAGTGCATCAGTTTTAAAGTTGGCATCAAATAAATTTGAGCAAAATCCATTTTTTCCTCAAGCACTTGCTCGTGTTTATTACCTAGAACTGAAAGACTACAGTAAGGCTGAAATATGGGCAAAAAAAGCAAAAGAAAGAGATTCCCACAATTCACATATTGCTGATACACTGGGCCAAGTCCATAAGAACCATCTGAAGAGCAAAAAAGAGTCTTCTGACAATCAAACAGAAATTTTGCAACTTGCGAAAAAGGCTATTGAAGCTTTTAAAGATGAAGAACGGCTTGCTGAAAATGACATCGAAGGTGGGACAAAAGTCAGGACCAAAGTCTCACGTGTTTTTAACACCAGAGGGCAGCTTGGTTACCTGCAGGTTTGCAGTATTCTGTATGACCTTCTTGTCAGTCAGAATAAAACCTGGAGAAGAGTTCTCACAAAGGATGTGTCCATGGACTCTGTCCTGGAATCACTCGGAGACAACAAACTCCTCCGATTTCATGATCTTATAAAGAGCCTCAGAGATGAGGTTGAAAGAAAATGTGCATTTCTTGACAAATATCTGGCGTACTCAAAGCCTTACATGAAGAAAGATGATGACCAATACATCTCTGGGGTCACCTCAGATTGCTACCGGAAGTATGTTGGAGACACGACACCCTCACACATGAAAGAAAAATGTGCTGATTTCATCCATAAACTCAAACAAAATCTCGCTGACAGCTCTGCTAGAGTCGTCTCATGTCTTGACAGAGAATGCACTAAGTCAGTGCTTAAAGAAATAACTACATGGTGGGAAGAAATCTATACAAGTAAAGATTCTTTAACAGCTCTGGTGAACTACATTCTTGCTCACATTATGCTGTCAAATGTAGGAGTAAATTTCCCCCCCAAACACAAATATTTAACTACATTCAGAAAACAAATGCCCCTGAGCCCAACAGAAGAACCTGTGTTCCACATGTTAGGCCTTCTCTTAAACTGGCCTGCAGACAGTGAAGACAAAAGTGTCCTTGACCTCAGTCAGTTAGTCCGGTATATGCACTTCTCTTACGAACATGCATATAAGACGTACTTTCGATCAAGGTACCTTCACCCACTGTTTTTCATTGGAAAAGGTCGAGGTCTGAGCAGAATTGTTCACAGAGAAGTCCTGGAGAGATTATTTCTTGGGCAAAACAAGGGAGCAAAACGAGATTTGAGCAACTGGAACCATGAGAAGATTTTCCTAAATCCCATGGTTCAAGAGCACCTTCTCAGAGTTGAAGGGGTGGTACGAAACTACAGCGTATTTGCAGCTATTGGAGACAATGAGATTGAGGTGGATGCGAACCTGAGAAACAGCCTCTGGAGGCCACGCCAAGTTTCCTTTTATCTTGGATTTACCATCAGAGGTCCTGTGGCCTTTGGCATCCGGACCAAAACTGCAGAAAAGGGTAAGTTGATAACATACTAAAATGTTAGCATAATTGAATATCTACCTGTCAGAAATTTTGGAACATGTTCCATTAGGATATTGTCCAAAGCAAGAGACAACTGTAAAAATCCCTATTTGAACTTGAAACCCTGGTCTCAGCGCTATGATAAAGGCAGAGTTACACACCTAGTTGTATCAGTATGGTCCGATAATGTCCGATAATGGAGCTCTCACCATTATTGGACTGCCATAGAGACTAATCCCATTGGGTATTGGTGGGTCGTAAAAAAATCCACAAAGTTTATCCCAGAGGATGATCCCAGGAATTTGTTTTTGGAGCGACATCTTGCTGTTGATTTTTTAAAATGTATTTTTTAATTGTTTAGATGCCACTAAAGGCATGTACAGTGAGACAGAAATGTGTTTTTTGTTGTTTGGGTGTTCCCCTTTAACTTTACCATTGTTCTTTAAAAAGGGCCCTCTGGAAGGTTGAAGCTTGGACCTTGGGGCAGAGAAACAGTAAGCTTTTTGTTCTTACATTTTGTTGTATTTTATCATAATTTTGAAAATTGGCAGATCCACCAATTGTAGCTGCTGATTTAAAAAATGTTGTCTTCCAAAACAGGACTCCAGTGATTGGACTACTGTGAAACCAGAGGTCAACGGGCTGCATGAGGTTCATACCTATAGGTAAAGATTATATCTTAAGTAATAAATGCAGTTTGTGCCCCAAAAAACAAAGCATTTTGCATTGATTCAAGGTTGCTCATGCATGTTCCTTAATACAGTAATTTGTTTTCTCTTTCACAAAATTAGCATCCAGTCTGAAGCGGGTCAGTATGAATGCAGTGTGTCTGCCCTGCGCTGGGTTTGTAATAAAAAGGTCAGCTTCCATTACCAGTTTCGCTCATGGGAGGAACACATGGCGGAACCTGCATGCATTGATTACATGCCAGCAGGACCCCTACTGGACATCACAGTCACAGATGGGAAACTGGAGGAGGTGCATCTACCACACTGGATAGGTGAGTGGACATACAGTATAATCACAATTGTTTAATTATGTGTGTGAATAAATGAAGAAATGCCATTCTCCTTTCTAGATGTATATATTTTATTCCACCCCAGTGGCGACAGCCACAGCTAGAGTCACAGTATCTCGTTGTCTGTCCCATTCTCATCAGTATGATTTCTCATAGATGCCTTGTCAGTTAAATTTGGCGCAAATGTTCACTAGGACTCAAGGATGAACTTATTAGAATTTGATTGTTAAAGGTCAAAGGCCAAGGTCATTGTGACCTCACAAAATATCCATTAATTATGAAAAAATTAACATGTACAACCATCATCATCATACAACCTTAAGGCAGTAAATCTAGTTTTGCTCTGTTTTTTATTGATTGATCTTTTATTGTTTGTTTGTTTGTTTGTCTTTGTGCAGACCACAGCTCCAAAATTTCAGACTTGTTTTCAATCCTACACGTGGACACCTGTGGCAATTTTGTGGAACAAGTGTCGGAGGTGACATCCTCCCACATCAAGTTACTCCAGCCAACTTTCTCTCCACGGGGGGTTATGATCCGGAAAAAACTGGGCATCTCCGTGAAGGTTTTCTATGATGTCTTAATATACAAGACAAAAAAGGAATTCCTCACATTGCATGTTTACCTGGTCCCACCTGATCGTGATGTGAAACAGGTTCATGTTTTATTTTTCTCTGTGATTAATACAAACCATTGCAAGATGCACCTGAAAATCTTTTGTATAGAAACACCAAACACATTATGATTGTACTTCAAAAACAGATGTCAGTGTTGGCTGCTGTAATTTTAAGGATTGTAATTTTTTTTCCCAGAAAGTGGAGAGAAATGAGACGTCCTATGGATCAATAATGATCCCAAAACCAAACCCAGACAAATCTCTTGAGATGCTGGATCATTTCTTCCTCACAACAGACATGGACACTGCTGAAATTCAGCCTGATGTAAGGTTTAATAGTTTAATTTATGGAGCTCAGTCTTAGCAAATGTCACATGAATATCAGGTTCTATACTAGTTTGAGCCATTTTTCCCCACTGACAGCAACATTCTCTCAGAAAATTTGGACAATTAACTGTTATCTGGCAATTTGGCAGACTAGGACAAGTGCCCATTGAGTGATGTTAAATACTAAGACATATTAATCAGAAGAGTCTTGCTACATTGACATCACTTGGAAAATGATTTATCCAGTACTTTAAAGCTTCACGTTGTTTTAGTGTTGGGACCTGTCTTTCTTATCTTTCTGCTCTTGAAAAAGCATTGATTATTACAATTCAAATTTACCATAATAGAAAAACATCTAAAGTCCACACAATATTTCCTCCACAGAAATTAAAGCTAAGATATGAGAGGAGAAATTTCTTTGAGGTCTTCATCAGAAATGCAGACAGTGACTTCAGTCTAAAGCTTCAGAGTAAGCAAAATAAAAATAATGAACATGACACTGTCTGGACCTGCACTATTCGACAAGGTCAGTGTGTGTCTTTTTTACTATTTTCTTTTTTTCTTTATTCTGTTTAGCTACACATATACTGTCTTGTGACTTCTCTTGTGCAAAAAATCCCCCCAAACATATCCTATATCCAGTAGTTAATCAGCACTGTAATCTGCATTCTGTTTCAGGAGACTACCAAAATCAAAGCACTGATCACAAGGACGGTAAGAAAAGACATTACTGGATTAAAAGACACAATATGCACACCCATAATAATTCTAAACACTGCTCTGCTTGAACATTTTCAGTTCCTTGTGTTAGAAATTTTAACTTTAACCAAAACAACTTCTCATATTCACTTGTGTTTTTTCCATTGTTTTTATGTTGATTGATTGCCTCAGGGCAGCATTTCATTGATCGCCATCGCACAGCTCTGATTCAGAGAGTGAACGATACAGGGCCCATCCTGGACGAGCTCATGGATTGGGGACTAATCTCAAGTGAGAACTACGAATCTGTGAGAGCCTTAAAAACCACACAGGACCAGATGCGTGCCATTCTGAAACCTGTGAGCGCTGCCAGCACAAGAGGCAAAGATGCCTTCTATGAAATCCTGAAAGGGATGAAGCATCTGAGGCCTCTCATCTCTGAGCTTGAGGGATCTGGATAAACCTAATAGGAAAAAAAGACATGGAGCTTTGCATTCTAAGTCGATATTTGTTGCTTAGATGACAGAAAACAGTGTCAAATTTACTGACCACACATTGACTTTACTGACAATTCATTGACTTATAAAGAACGTGGACTCTTGTGGCCCAAACCACCTCTGAATGTGACTTGAGTGATCACATTTCAAATGGTTCCTCAATGCTTCTTTGGTGCATGTACACATGTACCCAGAGCTGTCTACCTGTGATCGAATCACCTGACACGCATGCTAGAGCCAAGTCTGAACAGGGCCTTATAAGCCTTATAAGCACTACACTGAGATGATTGGACGTAAACACTGTTTTGTGGATGTATTCATCTCTGCTATAAAAGGAAATGCTGTATATCAGCCAGCTCAAATGAAAAGTGTCTTTGTGACTTAAAGGAAATTAAGTACCCAAAACTACACCGCATGTTTTTTTGTATTTTATTTATGGATTTATGAAATGTATCAAAATGCAAAATGTTTTAAGTGTACTAAATTCTGAGCAGCATACAACATACATTTTTGTATCTTTCATTGTATTGGTTGGTTGTTGGTTGTATTGTATTGTTCTTTATTCCATGTAAATATTAAATGTTTTGCATTAAGCAACATGAGTAAGGCAGAGCCACGGGAATTGTAAATGCATTTTTTAAAACACAGATTTTGTTGTTTAAATGTTGTTTAAATGATATAGCTCAGTTTTAAAGCTTTTAAGATTAGATGTATCTTCTTCGAAAAGTGCTTGACCAAAGACTAAAGAAGTTTTATTTACGTTTTTTGTTTTATTTGTACAGTCAAGAAACACCAACAGGTACCCTTCAGCTAAATGGTTGGACCAGATCATGTTGTGACATGATTTATACAAGTGCACTGAGAGATTTAATATGAAAGAGTCTTATTCTCTGTCATTATTTTTTCTACATTCCTTATATATATCATTTTATCTTCTTTTTTTTTTACCTTTATTAATGTCAAGACAAAGTTAGAGTAAGAAGAATGGGAACATACACATACACACATACATATGTCTTAATTATTTTCAGCTTGCCCCAGCTGGTAATAGTTAAATATTTGTTTTATTTTAGCAATAATAAATTACACAAATTAAAGACAAATATGTGTTTTTGCATTTGTTACATTTCCGCATATAACATGAGAGCTTTAATACTTGGCATGGGCATTGTGACTATCCCTCCACCTGAGTTCTGGGTGTTTTTCTGTGTTGCAGGTGCTGATTGGACGGTCTACGGTGCATGAGCAATGTACTTGTTTTTTCTGCTGCAGTTGGCTCGCGCGTGTCGTCATTGTCACGTCGTGTGTCGTCATTGGCTAGACATGCTGGGAGGAGCCAGAGAGGCGGAGAAACGAAGTCGGGAAAACAGTTTAAATGCAGTGGTTGAAGTGTTGCTTCGGTTTGTCAGTGCTGTGCGTAGATGCTAAAACAAGCTTTGGAGCTGGTGTTTGTGTAGTGCCAATGAGGATGGATGTGGAATACACCTGCAGCGCGGAGGTAAGGCTAAGGAGCGAACTAGCGTTAGTATTTGCGTTAGCATTAGCATTAGCCTGTTCTCTTAATGACTTAACCGTATATCCGTTTCAGTCGTTTTTTGTCGTGTGGGTAAGAGTGTGTTTGTGTTTCCGTGACTGAGGCATCCCTTACATGAATTGTAGACCCCCAACGTGGACGGATGAGAACACAGCCAACTCTTGATAGTTTAATTCACTGTTGTATTTGCTTGCAGTTACATAGCAGGCATTTTCATCTCCTTGTAACTTTGTGTTCCACCCTGATCATATTAACTTTATAGCGGTGTTTGTCGCCGTTGTGTGTATGTGGTCATTTTGTATTATATTGCGTCTGTACCTGGCTTCTTTACACCTGGATGTCAGCGATAGCATTAGGGACGAGCGTTAGCATTAGCCTTATTTTACATTGGGCTTTTTCCTTTTGTGTCGTCGTTTTTATTTGCGTGGGTTAAAGTGTTTGTTTCGGTGACTAAAGCGTCTCTGGCATGAGTTGTGGGCACCTTATGGAGGCAAGGTAATTGTTAACTAGTCTGTTTGTTTAACATGTTGTGATCATTTTGTGTCTATTTGTGGTTTTATTGCATCATTTTGCGTTTTTACTATTTTACGTCTATTTATGATCAGCGTCTTTGTCTCTTTGTGGTCCTTCTCTGTAGTTCTGTGTCCATTCCTGATCATTTTACATTTCTTTGAGGTCAATTTTTGCTTCATTGTGGCAGTTAAGCATCTCATTGTGATTGTTTTGCCTCAAAGTTTTTTTTAAACTTTTTTTACTGTTGCTGTTCAGTATTTTGTTCAGAAAAGTATAATAATAGAACTAATCTGCAATATAAAAATAATGTAGTAAATGTAAATAAAGTAATCTGTATTATAGAAATAATGTAAAAGTAAATAGCAATATCAGAAGTTAGATGTTACAGTCAAAGTTCTGTTTTACTAGATGTATTTTCAACAGTAAACATAAATTTAGAAGTAGTATATAACAAGAAAAGTAATATGTAATGGTAACAGTAATCTAAAATTAGCTGTAACAGTAATTCTGTGATATAAAAGCAACGCAGAAGTAATTGTAATCCAAAAAAAGAGGTGAAAATGTCACAGTATAGTAAGTGGTCAAAAATGTCATTGTGTAGTAAGGCATAAAAATGTCATAATATACTAAGGCATCAAATGTTCTGTTTCTGCTGTAATGTTAAATATGTATCTGTGTTTTCATAGTTAAACTGTTGATGAGGAATAGGTAGTAGTGTATTGATCATTTTCCTTTGTATGTTTCTCTTTGGTTTCCTCCAGGTGCCACCGCCTCGTCCATGATCAATCGTAGAGACGTCGTCCACGATCGGAGAGACATTGTTGAGGATGAGGGAGACATCGTCCACGATCAGAGACTTTGTCCATGATCGCAGAGACCTTGTCAAAGACGAGAGAGACGTTGTCCTTGATCAGAGACATTGTCCCATGCTTCGTAGAGCTCTGCGCAAGAATCGGTAGAGACACTGTGGTTCCTCGATTCGACGGCATGACCGCGATCATGGAGACATTGTTGATGGTCACAGAGACACCGTTGATGATCTCAGAGACATCGTCCACGATCACAAAAACATTGTCCATGATCCGAGAGACTTTGTCCATAATCTCAGAGACATTGTCCGCGATCTCAGGGACATAGTCCACAATCCGAGAGACATCATCCACAGTCGCAGAGACGTCGTCCATGATTGCAGAGAGATATCTCATTGAGGAATTTCTTTGAGACCAGGACAGAGGCCTCCAGGTAATTCATAAACAGCTTTACATCAACTGTCTAACACAGAGCACTGACATTAAAATGTTTATGTTCAGTAGTCAGTATATCAGAAAAGTGTAATAACAGAAGTAATCTGCTATATAAAAATAATGTATAAGTAATCTGTATAGAAGTAATGTAAAAGTAAATAGCAATATCAGAAGTTAGATGTTACAGTCAAAGTTCTGTTTTACTAGATGTATTTTCAACAGTAAACATAAATTTAAAAGTAATATGTGACAAGAAAAGTAATATGTAATGGTAACCGTAATCTAAAATTAGCCGTAACAGTGATTCTGTGATATAAAAGCAATGCAGAAGTTATTGTAATCCAAAAAAGAGGTGAAGGGGTCAAAAATGCAATTGTGTAGTAAGGCATAAAAATGTCATAATATACTAAGGCATGTAAAACCATCAAATGTTCTGTTTCTGCTGTAATGTTAAATATTTATCTGTGTTTTCATAGTTAAACTGTTGATGAGGAATAGGTAGTAGTGTATTGATCATTTTCCTTTGTATGTTTCTCTTTGGTTTCCTCCAGGTGTCACCGCCTCGTCCATGATCAATCGCAGAGACGAGACGTCGTCCACGATCGGAGAGACATTGTTTGAGGATGAGGGAGACATCGTCCGCGATCAGAGACTTTGTCCATGATCGCAGAGACCTTGTCAAAGACGAGAGAGACGTTGTCCATGATCAGAGACATTGTCCCATGCTTCGTAGAGCTCTGCGCAAGAATCGGTAGAGACACTGTGGTTCCTCGATTCGACGGCATGACCGCGATCATGGAGACATTGTTGATGGTCACAGAGACACCGTTGATGATCTCCAGAGACATCGTCCACGATCACAAAACATTGTCCATGATCCGAGAGACTTTGTCCATAATCTCAGAGACATTGTCCGCGATCTCAGGGACATAGTCCACAATCCGAGAGACATCATCCACAGTCACAGAGACGTCGTCCATGATTGCAGAGAGATATCTCATTGAGGAATTTCTTTGAGACCAGGACAGAGGCCTCCAGGTAATTCATAAACAGCTTTACATCAACTGTCTAACACAGAGCACTGACATTAAAATGTTTATGTTCAGTAGTCAGTATATCAGAAAAGTGTAATAATAGAAGTAATATGCTATATAAAAATAATGTATAAGTAATCTGTATAGAAGTAATGTAAAAGTAAATAGCAATATCAGAAGTTAGATGTTACAGTCAAAGTTCTGTTTTACTAGATATATTTTACAACAGTAAACATAAATTTAGAAGTAGTATGTAACAAGAAAAGTAATATGTAATGGTAACAGTAATCTAAAATTAGCTGTAACAGTAATTCTGTGATATAAAAGCAACGCAGAAGTAATTGTAATCCAAAAAAAGAGGTGAAAATGTCACAGTATAGTAAGTGGTCAAAAATGTCATTGTGTAGTAAGGCATAAAAATGTCATAATATACTAAGGCATCAAATGTTCTGTTTCTGCTGTAATGTTAAATATGTATCTGTGTTTTCATAGTTAAACTGTTGATGAGGAATAGGTGGTAGTGTATTGATCATTTTCCTTTGTATGTTTCTCTTTGATTTCCTCCAGGTGTCACCGCCTCGTCCATGATCAATCGCAGAGACGAGACGTCGTCCACGATCGGAGAGACATTGTTGAGGATGAGGGAGACATCGTCCACCGATCAGAGACTTTGTCCATGATCGCAGAGACCTTGTCAAAGACGAGAGAGACGTTGTCCATGATCAGAGACATTGTCCCATGCTTCGTAGAGCTCTGCGCAAGAATCGGTAGAGACACTGTGGTTCCTCGATTCGACGGCATGACCGCGATCATGGAGACATTGTCGATGGTCACAGAGACACCGTTGATGATCTCAGAGACATCGTCCACGATCACAAAAACATTGTCCATGATCCGAGAGACTTTGTCCATAATCTCAGAGACATTTGTCCGCGATCTCAGGGACATAGTCCACAATCCGAGAGACATCATCCACAGTCGCAGAGACGTCGTCCATTGATTGCAGAGAGATATCTCATTGAGGAATTTCTTTGAGACCAGGACAGAGGCCTCCAGGTAATTCATAAACAGCTTTACATCAACTGTCTAACACAGAGCACTGACATTAAAATGTTTATGTTCAGTAGTCAGTATATCAGAAAAGTGTAATAACAGAAGTAATCTGCTATATAAAAATAATGTATAAGTAATCTGTATAGAAGTAATGTAAAAGTAAATTAGCAATATCAGAAGTTAGATGTTACAGTCAAAGTTCTGTTTTACTAGATGTATTTTCAACAGTAAACATAAATTTAAAAGTAATATGTGACAAGAAAAGTAATATGTAATGGTAACCGTAATCTAAAATTAGCCGTAACAGTGATTCTGTGATATAAAAGCAATGCAGAAGTTATTGTAATCCAAAAAAAGAGGTGAAGGGTCAAAAATGCAATTGTGTAGTAAGGCATAAAAATGTCATAATATACTAAGGCATGTAAAACATCAAATGTTCTGTTTCTGCTGTAATGTTAAATATTTATCTGTGTTTTCATAGTTAAACTGTTGATGAGGAATAGGTAGTAGTGTATTGATCATTTTCCTTTGTATGTTTCTCTTTGGTTTCCTCCAGGTGTCACCGGCCTCGTCCATGATCAATCGCAGAGACGAGACGTCGTCCACGATCGGAGAGACATTGTTGAGGATGAGGGAGACATCGTCCGCGATCAGAGACTTTGTCCATGATCGCAGAGACCTTGTCAAGACGAGAGAGACGTTTGTCCATGATCAGAGACATTGTCCCATGCTTCGTAGAGCTCTGCGCAAGAATCGGTAGAGACACTGTGGTTCCTCGATTCGACGGCATGACCGCGATCATGGAGACATTGTTGATGGTCACAGAGACACCGTTTGATGATCTCAGAGACATCGTCCACCGATCACAAAAACATTGTCCCATGATCCGAGAGACTTTGTCCATAATCTCAGAGACATTGTCCGCGATCTCAGGGACATAGTCCACAATCCGGAGAGACATCATCCACAGTCACAGAGACGTCGTCCATGATTGCAGAGAGATATCTCATTGAGGAATTTCTTTGAGACCAGGACAGAGGCCTCCAGGTAATTCATAAACAGCTTTACATCAACTGTCTACACAGAGCACTGACATTAAAATGTTTATGTTCAGTAGTCAGTATATCAGAAAAGTGTAATAATAGAAGTAATATGCTATATAAAATAATGTATAAGTAATCTGTATAGAAGTAATGTAAAAGTAAATAGCAATATCAGAAGTTAGATGTTACAGTCAAAGTTCTGTTTTACTAGATATATTTTACAACAGTAAACATAAATTTAGAAGTAGTATGTAACAAGAAAAGTAATATGTAATGGTAACAGTAATCTAAAATTAGCTGTAACAGTAATTCTGTGATATAAAAGCAACGCAGAAGTAATTGTAATCCAAAAAAGAGGGTGAAAATGTCACAGTATAGTAAGTGGTCAAAAATGTCATTGTGTAGTAAGGCATAAAAATGTCATAATATACTAAGGCATCAAATGTTCTGTTTCTGCTGTAATGTTAAATATGTATCTGTGTTTTCATAGTTAAACTGTTGATGAGGAATAGGTGGTAGTGTATTGATCATTTTCCTTTGTATGTTTCTCTTTGATTTCCTCCAGGTGTCACCGCCTCGTCCATGATCAATCGCAGAGACGAGACGTCGTCCACGATCGGAGAGACATTGTTGAGGATGAGGGAGACATCGTCCACGATCAGAGACTTTGTCCATGATCGCAGAGACCTTGTCAAAGACGAGAGAGACGTTGTCCATGATCAGAGACATTGTCCCATGCTTCGTAGAGCTCTGCGCAAGAATCGGTAGAGACACTGTGGTTCCTCGATTCGACGGCATGACGCCGATCATGGAGACATTGTCGATGGTCACAGAGACACCCGTTGATGATCTCAGAGACATCGTCCACGATCACAAAAACATTGTCCATGATCCGAGAGACTTTGTCCATAATCTCAGAGATTGTCCGCGATCTCAGGGACATAGTCCACAATCCGAGAGACATCATCCACAGTCGCAGAGACGTCGTCCATGATTGCAGAGAGATATCTCATTGAGGAATTTCTTTGAGACCAGGACAGAGGCCTCCAGGTAATTCATAAACAGCTTTACATCAACTGTCTAACACAGAGCACTGACATTAAAATGTTTATGTTCAGTAGTCAGTATATCAGAAAAGTGTAATAACAGAAGTAATCTGCTATATAAAAATAATGTATAAGTAATCTGTATAGAAGTAATGTAAAAGTAAATAGCAATATCAGAAGTTAGATGTTACAGTCAAAGTTCTGTTTTACTAGATGTATTTTCAACAGTAAACATAAATTTAAAAGTAATATGTGACAAGAAAAGTAATATGTAATGGTAACCGTAATCTAAAATTAGCCGTAACAGTGATTCTGTGATATAAAAGCAATGCAGAAGTTATTGTAATCCAAAAAAGAGGTGAAGGGGTCAAAAATGCAATTGTGTAGTAAGGCATAAAAATGTCATAATATACTAAGGCATGTAAA
>NW_026115839.1:0-7980 GCF_001640805.2 Lates calcarifer
GGGAAAAAGATCCCCCTCGGCGGCTCACAGTTTCCATACATCCCGACTGTACATGAAAAATAGAATTTGACCAATATTCATATAAACGTGAATGAGATTTTACTTTCTCCTCTCCTTTCACTAGACAGCAGTTTTTCATTCTGAGCTTAATGAGCGAGCAGAAGCCGAGACTGGAAGGACCTTCAGAACGGGACTCGCTGTGAGCAGAAGCCGAGACAGGAGGACTTTCAGACACCTGACTCACTGTGAGTCCACAGACGGGAAAATGTTTCCCCTCTGTCACAGACTGTTTCCATACATCCCTAGAGTTCATGAAAATTAGAATTTGACCAATATTCATAGAAAAGTGGCTGAAATCTCATCTTCTCTTCTGCCTTCACTGGAGACAGCATTTGATAATTCTGAGCTTAATGAGCGAGCAGAAGCCGAGATAGGAGGACTTTCAGACGCGGGACTCAATGTGAGTCGACAGACGGGAAAAAGATCCCCCGGCGGCTCACAGTTTCCATACATCCCGACTGTACATGAACAATAGAATTTGACCAATATTCATATAAACGAATGAGATTTTACTTTCTCCTCTCCTTTCACTAGACAGCAGTTTTTCATTCTGAGCTTAATGAGCGAGCAGAAGCCGAGACAGCAGAACCTTGAGACGAGGGACTCGCTGTGAGCAGAAGGCGAGACAGGCGGACTGTCAGACGCGGGAATCACTTTGAGCAGAAGCCGAGACAGCAGGACTTTCAGACGGGGGTTCACTGTGAGTCCACAGACGGGAAAATGTTTCCCCTCGGTCACAGACTGTTTCCATACATCCCTATAGTTCATGAAAATTAGAATTGGACCAATATTCATTAGCAAAGTGGCTGAAATCTCATCTTCTCTTCTCCGTTCACTGGAGACGGCATGTGATAATTCTGAGCTAATGAGCAAGCAGAAGCCGAGACAGGAGGACTTTCAGACGCGGGACTCACTGGTGAGCAGAAGTCGAGACAGGAGGACTTTCAGACGCGGGACTCACTGTGAGTCCTCATAAGGGAAAATATCCCGGTCGGCCGCTGACAGATTCAATACACCCAGATCATTCACAACCATTCGAATTTAACAAACATTCATATTAAAGTGGCTGAATTGTCATTTTGTCCTCTCCTTTCGCTGGAGACAGCATTTGTTAATTGTGAGCTTTATCAGCGACGGAAAGAAGTAAAACGCAGGTGTTGACTCACTGGCCTCAGACTACTGTCTATTTTGTTTATTCATGAAATGAAAGTTGATAAACATTAGATATTGAGCAGCGATACGCGGATTTTCGGGCTTTTTCACACACTGGTCTGAAATGCAGCCTCTAAAGAAGGTCTCTCCTTTCACATGAGACAGCAGTCGTTAATTGTGAGTTTAATGAGAGAGCAGAAGCGGATACACGAAGACTTTCAGATACCATACTCAGTGTGAGTCCACAGAAGGGAAAAAGATCTCCCTCGGTCATGGACTGTTTCCATACATCCCTATAGTTCATGAAAATTAGAATTGGACCAATATTCATAGTAAAGTGGCTGAAATCTCATCTTCTCTTCTGCGTTCACTGGAGACAGCATTTGATAATTCTGAGCTTAGTGAGCGAGCAGAAGCCGAGACAGGAGGACTTTGAAACGCGGGACTCACTGTGAGCAGAAGCCGAGAGAGCAGGACTTTCAGACGCGGGGCTCACTGTGAGTCCACAGACGGGAAAAAGATCCCCCTCGGCGGCTTACAGTTTCCATACATACCGACTGTACATGATGAATAGAATTTGACCAATATTCATATAAAAGTGAATGAGATTTTACTTTCTCCTCTCCTTTCACTAGACAGCAGTTTTTCATTCTGAGCTTAGTGAGCGAGCATAAGCCGAGACAGGAGAACTTTCAGACACCGGACTCACTGTGAGTCCACAGACGGGAAAAATGTTTCCCCTCGGTCACGGACTGTTTCCATACATCCCTATAGTTCATGAAAATTAGAATTGGACCAATATTCATAGCAAAGTGGCTGAAATCTCATCTTCTCTTCTCCGTTCACTGGAGACAGCATTTGATAATTCTGAGCTTAATGAGCGAGCAGAAGCCGAGATAGGAGGACTTTCAGACGCGGGACTCAATGTGAGTCGACAGACGGGAAAAAGATCCCCCTCGGCGGCTCACAGTTTCCATACATCCCGACTGTACATGAAAAATAGAATTTGACCAATATTCATATAAACGTGAATGAGATTTTACTTTCTCCTCTCCTTTCACTAGACAGCAGTTTTTCATTCTGAGCTTAATGAGCGAGCAGAAGCCGAGACTGGAAGGACCTTCAGAACCGGGACTCGCTGTGAGCAGAAGCCGAGACAGGAGGACTTTCAGACACCTGACTCACTGTGAGTCCACAGACGGGAAAATGTTTCCCCTCTGTCACAGAATGTTTCCATACATCCCTACAGTTCATGAAAATTAGAATTTGACCAATATTCATAGAAAAGTGGCTGAAATCTCATCTTCTCTTCTGCCTTCACTGGAGACAGCATTTGATAATTCTGAGCTTAATGAGCGAGCAGAAGCCGAGACAGCAGGACTTTCAGACGGGCTCACTGTGAGTCCACAGACGGGAAAATGTTTTCCCTCGGTCACAGACTGTTTCCATACATCCCTACAGTTCATGAAAATTAGAATTGGACCAATATTCATGGTAAAGTGGCTGAAATCTCATCTTCTCTTCTCCGTTCACTGGAGACGGCATGTGATAATTCTGAGCTAATGAGCGAGCAGAAGCCGAGACAGGAGGACTTTCAGACGCGGGACTCACTGTGAGCAGAAGTCGAGACAGGAGGACTTTCAGACGCGGGACTCACTGTGAGTCCTCATAAGGGAAAATATCCCGGTCGGCCGCTGACAGATTCAATACACCCAGATCATTCACAACCATTCGAATTTAACAAACATCTCATATTAAAGTGGCTGAATTGTCATTTTGTCCTCTCCTTTCGCTGGAGACAGCATTTGTTAATTGTGAGCTTTATCAGCGACGGAAAGAAGTAAAACGCAGGTGTTGACTCACTGGCCTCAGACTACTGTCTATTTTGTTTATTCATGAAATGAAAGTTGATAAACATTAGATATTGAGCAGCGATACGCGGATTTTCGGGCTTTTTCACACACTGGTCTGAAATGCAGCCTCTAAAGAAGGTCTCTCCTTTCACATGAGACAGCAGTCGTTAATTGTGAGTTTAATGAGAGAGCAGAAGCGGATACACGAAGACTTTCAGATACCATAACTCAGTGTGAGTCCACAGAAGGGTAAAAGATCTCCCTCGTCCACTTTCATACACCCAGATTGTTGATGAACATTAGAATTTGACAAACACTTTTATTAAATTGGCTGAAATTTTACTTTCTCCTCTCCTTTCACTAGACAGCAGTTTTTCATTCTGAGCTTAGTGAGCGAGCAGAAGCCGAGACAGGAGGACTTTCAGACACCTGACTCACTGTGAGTCCACAGACGGGAAAATGTTTCCCCTCTGTCACAGACTGTTTCCATACATCCCTACAGTTCATGAAAATTAGAATTTGACCAATATTCATAGAAAAGTGGCTGAAATCTCATCTTCTCTTCTGCCTTCATTGGAGACAGCATTTGATAATTCTGAGCTTAATGAGCGAGCAGAAGCCGAGATAGGAGGACTTTCAGACGCGGGACTCAATGTGAGTCGACAGACGGGAAAAAGATCCCCCTCGGCGGCTCACAGTTTCCATACATCCCGACTGTACATGAACAATAGAATTTGACCAATATTCATATAAAACGTGAATGAGATTTTACTTTCTCCTCTCCTTTCACTAGACAGCAGTTTTTCATTCTGAGCTTAATGAGCGAGCAGAAGCCGAGACAGCAGAACCTTGAGACGAGGGACTCGCTGTGAGCAGAAGGCGAGACAGGCGGACTGTCAGACGCGGGAATCACTTTGAGCAGAAGCCGAGACAGCAGGACTTTCAGACGGGGCTCACTGTGAGTCCACAGACGGGAAAATGTTTTCCCTCGGTCACAGACTGTTTCCATACATCCCTACAGTTCATGAAAATTAGAATTGGACCAATATTCATGGTAAAGTGGCTGAAATCTCATCTTCTCTTCTCCGTTCACTGGGGACGGCATGTGATAATTCTGAGCTAATGAGCGAGCAGAAGCCGAGACAGGAGGACTTTCAGACGCGGGACTCACTGTGAGTCCACAGACGGGAAAATGTTTCCCCTCGGTCACAGACTGTTTCCATACATCCCTACAGTTCATGAAAATTAGAATTTGACCAGTATTCATATAAACGTTAATGAGAGTTTACTTTCTCCTCTCCTTTCACTTGACAGCAGTTTTTCATTCTGAGCTTAATGAGCGAGCAGAGGCCGAGACAGCAGAACCTTCAGACGCGGGACTCGCTGTGAGCAGAAGCCGAGACAGGCGGACTGTCAGACGCGGGAATAACTGTGAGCAGAAACCGAGACAGCAGGACTTTCAGACGGGGCTCACTGTGAGTCCACAGACGGGGAAAATGTTTTCCCTCGGTCACAGACTGTTTCCATACATCCCTATAGTTCATGAAAATTAGAATTGGACCAATATTCATAGCAAAGTGGCTGAAATCTCATCTTCTCTTCTCCGTTCACTGGAGACAGCATTTGATAATTCTGAGCTTAATGAGCGAGCAGAAGCCGAGACAGGAGGACTTTCAGACGCGGACTCAATGTGAGTCGACAGACGGGAAAAAGATCCCCCTCGGCGGCTCACAGTTTCCATACATACCGACTGTACATGATGAATAGAATTTGACCAATATTCATATAAAAGTGAATGAGATTTTACTTTCTCCTCTCCTTTCACTAGACAGCAGTTTTCATTCTGAGCTTAGTGAGCGAGCAGAAGGCGAGACAGGAGGACTTTCCGACACGGGACTCACTGTGAGCAGAAGCCGAGACAAGATGATTTTCATACGCGGGACTCAGTGTGAGTCGACAGAAGGGAAAAGATCCCCTCGGCGGCTCACAGTTTCCATACATCCCGACTGTACATGAAAAATAGAATTTGACCAATATTCATATAAACGTGAATGAGATTTTACTTTCTCCTCTCCTTTCACTAGACAGCAGTTTTCATTCTGAGCTTAATGAGCGAGCAGAAGCCGAGACTGGAAGGACCTTCAGAACCGGGACTCGCTGTGAGCAGAAGCCGAGACAGGAGGACTTTCAGACACCTGACTCACTGTGAGTCCACAGACGGGAAAATGTTTCCCCCTCTGTCACAGAATGTTTCCATACATCCCTACAGTTCATGAAAATTAGAATTTGACCAATATTCATAGAAAAGTGGCTGAAATCTCATCTTCTCTTCTGCCTTCACTGGAGACAGCATTTGATAATTCTGAGCTTAATGAGCGAGCAGAAGCCGAGACAGCAGACTTTCAGACGGGCTCACTGTGAGTCCACAGACGGGAAAATGTTTTCCCTCGGTCACAGACTGTTTCCATACATCCCTACAGTTCATGAAAATTAAGAATTGGACCAATATTCATGGTAAAGTGCTGAAATCTCATCTTCTCTTCTCCGTTCACTGGAGACGGCATGTGATAATTCTGAGCTAATGAGCGAGCAGAAGCCGAGACAGGAGGACTTTCAGACGCGGGACTCACTGTGAGCAGAAGTCGAGACAGGAGGACTTTCAGACGCGGGACTCACTGTGAGTCCTCATAAGGGAAAATATCCCGGTCGGCTGCTGACAGATTCAATACACCCAGATCATTCACAACCATTCGAATTTAACAAACATTCATATTAAAGTGGCTGAATTGTCATTTTGTCCTCTCCTTTCGCTGGAGACAGCATTTGTTAATTGTGAGCTTTATCAGCGACGGAAAGAAGTAAAACGCAGGTGTTGACTCACTGGCCAGACTACTGTCTATTTTGTTTATTCATGAAATGAAAGTTGATAAACATTAGATATTGAGCAGCGATACGCGGATTTTCGGGCTTTTTCACACACTGGTCTGAAATGCAGCCTCTAAAGAAGGTCTCCTTTCACATGAGACAGCAGTCGTTAATTGTGAGTTTAATGAGAGAGCAGAAGCGGATACACGAAGACTTTCAGATACCATACTCAGTGTGAGTCCACAGAAGGGTAAAAGATCTCCCTCGTCCACTTTCATACACCCAGATTGTTGATGAACATTAGAATTTGACAAAAACTTTTATTAAATTGGCTGAAATTTTACTTTCTCCTCTCCTTTCACTAGACAGCAGTTTTTCATTCTGAGCTTAGTGAGCGAGCAGAAGCCGAGACAGGAGGACTTTCAGACGCGGGACTCACTGTGAGTCCACAGACGGGAAAATGTTTCCCCTCGGTCACAGACTGTTTCCATACATCCCTACAGTTCATGAAAATTAGAATTTGACCAGTATTCATATAAACGTTAATGAGAGTTTACTTTCTCCTCTCCTTTCACTTGACAGCAGTTTTTCATTCTGAGCTTAATGAGCGAGCAGAGGCCGAGACAGCAGAACCTTCAGACGCGGGACTCGCTGTGAGCAGAAGCCGAGACAGGCGGACTGTCAGACGCGGGAATAACTGTGAGCAGAAACCGAGACAGCAGGACTTTCAGACGGGGCTCACTGTGAGTCCACAGACGGGAAAATGTTTTCCCTCGGTCACAGACTGTTTCCATACATCCCTATAGTTCATGAAAATTAGAATTGGACCAATATTCATAGCAAAGTGGCTGAAATCTCATCTTCTCTTCTCCGTTCACTGGAGACAGCATTTGATAATTCTGAGCTTAATGAGCGAGCAGAAGCCGAGATAGGAGGACTTTCAGACGCGGGACTCAATGTGAGTCGACAGACGGGAAAAAGATCCCCCTCGGCGGCTCACAGTTTCCATACATACCGACTGTACATGATGAATAGAATTTGACCAATATTCATATAAAAGTGAATGAGATTTTACTTTCTCCTCTCCTTTCACTAGACAGCAGTTTTTCATTCTGAGCTTAGTGAGCGAGCAGAAGGCGAGACAGGAGGACTTTCCGACACGGGACTCACTGTGAGCAGAAGCCGAGACAAGATGATTTTCATACGCGGGACTCAGTGTGAGTCGACAGAAGGGAAAAAGATCCCCCTCGGCGGCTCACAGTTTCCATACATCCCGACTGTACATGAAAAATAGAATTTGACCAATATTCATATAAACGTGAATGAGATTTTACTTTCTCCTCTCCTTTCACTAGACAGCAGTTTTTCATTCTGAGCTTAATGAGCGAGCAGAAGCCGAGACTGGAAGGACCTTCAGAACCGGGACTCGCTGTGAGCAGAAGCCGAGACAGGAGGACTTTCAGACACCTGACTCACTGTGAGTCCACAGACGGGAAAATGTTTCCCCTCTGTCACAGACTGTTTCCATACATCCCTAGAGTTCATGAAAATTAGAATTTGACCAATATTCATAGAAAAGTGGCTGAAATCTCATCTTCTTCTGCCTTCACTGGAGACAGCATTTGATAATTCTGAGCTTAATGAGCGAGCAGAAGCCGAGATAGGAGGACTTTCAGACGCGGGACTCAATGTGAGTCGACAGACGGGAAAAAGATCCCCCTCGGCGGCTCACAGTTTCCATACATCCCGACTGTACATGAACAATAGAATTTGACCAATATTCATATAACGAGAATGAGATTTTACTTTCTCCTCTCCTTTCACTAGACAGCAGTTTTTCATTCTGAGCTTAATGACGAGCAGAAGCCGAGACAGCAGAACTTTGAGACGAGGGACTCGCTGTGAGCAGAAGGCGAGACAGGCGGACTGTCAGACGCGGGAATCACTTTGAGCAGAAGCCGAGACAGCAGGACTTTCAGACGGGGTTCACTGTGAGTCCACAGACGGGAAAATGTTTCCCTCGGTCACAGACTGTTTCCATACATCCCTA
>NW_026115840.1:0-51706 GCF_001640805.2 Lates calcarifer
TGGATCAAATTTCCTGCTGCAGAGTTCTGAGCTTCAACCTTCAGGTTAATCATTGTTTTCTATAATCGGTGTCGGAGAACATCAGAGGGAACTACCACTTATATAGTGCGACCTGTATCTTCAGGTTCTCCATCCAACAGATTTTTAAATCCGTTAAACTTGTCTCGACTGACCAACGAGCTGAAGATGAACCCCAGCAGCGGAGCCCGCAGCGGGAAGACTTTCCTTTTCACATCCGAGTCTGTTGGAGAGGGACACTCTGGTAGGCTACTGCACGTGTCTGTACTGTAACTGTGTGTCTGTACAGTATACATGTGTCTGTGTGACTGTTGGGGACATGTCTGGACATGCAGAGACTCACTGTACTTCTGTTAACGCTATATTATATTAAAACTATACAGTGCATCCACAGCTGTACTTTATATATCAAAATATGAGAACTGTAATCAGTCAGTCAGAGTTGATCATTGAGTTAGAAAATGCCAAAATTATTGGTTTGTAATGCAGTTTTTTTTAATTAATTGAGAAAAATTTGAAATTACTAATCAAATAAACTGCAGCCCTAAAAATGTGTCATTGCATGTGCACATTTTATAAGTAGGAGTATGCAGATCCTTTACATAGAAGTACTTGCTACAAGTACACGCCCTGCATTTAAAATGCTACTTAAGTAAAAGTACAGATTTAGGAAAATGTATGGTAAGTATTCAAAGTAAAAGTTTGCTCCTGAAAGTCAGTTAATTTGTGGATTCAAACTATTCTTGAAGGTCAGAACATGACAGACACTTTCAACAAATCTGAGGTAGAAAAACTAATATAATGATAAAATCTAACCTAACTAATCTAAAACCTAGCTTGCACAATGTATACCTCTATTCCTGCAATGTGACTGGTAGTTTGTGTTTCATTTCTGTGCATACTATCTCAGGATGTAAATTAATTTATATCAAACATTTATCAACAATAATTATTCCTATCATTTTATTGCCTAACCCAGTGTACACTGTATTTAATGTAAGCACCCAGAGCAAAGATTAGATTTATTAATATGCACAGAAATTATTCTGTCACTTTTCAAAGTCCTTTTTTTTCCTTTGTGTTCACAGATAAAATGTGTGATCAGATCAGTGATGCTGTACTTGATGCATACCTGAGTCAAGACCCTGACTCTAAGGTGGCCTGCGGTAAGCTTTATATATCATACTGATGTTATTATATTACTCTAATTAGTCAGGTTCCCATCTAATTTTTTTTTAAAAATATGTTTTTACCAAATTCCAGAAAATATGGTAAGAAAATGCAAATGAATGCATGTTTCCATCCAGTCCTGTTGATGGCAGTATTCAGAGTTGGCTCACTGAAATACACAGTTGGTGGTTCAGATTTTTCACTCAGGTTGCCCTATGGTTCAGCACAAATCTGAACTATGATAATAACAGTATAGCCATTACATACAACTTTGAATCTAGTGTCAAAGGTATTTTGATAACTAATAATTAAACAGCTAAATGTCTTAGACTGGATCATTGTTTGCCCTATAGATCAAAGTTCAGACCAGCTTTATGTCACTGGCTGTGTAATGGATCATTAAACAGTTTTAACTCCCTCTGAAACATCTTAATTAGTGATATATCTAGACTCTCTAAGTTTTCCAGTACATAAAAAAACATAATGCAATATAAAACAAGGTATTACAGTAGGCCAGTGAAGAGTTAACAAAACAAAATGAACAAACAAAATAAATTTGGGCACATAGAGTAGCTAATCCATGTATAGTACAAGTAAAACACCACATAAATAAACAGAAATGTGGTAGCATATTTTCTCCTGTGACTTTTTTTAAAAATGTATTGTCTATGAAGCTGCTTTAGAAGATATAGAAGAATTTACTTTTTTAAAAATATATAGAAAATCCAAGGAAAACACAAATTACATAATCAGAATCAGAATCAGAAATACTTTATCCCTTGTGGGAAATTGAGTTGCAGTGCTCTAATTCACATATACAATAAAAATAGATGAGATAAAATAACATAATAACAATAATAATAATAATAATAATATTAAAATAACTCCTATGCTAAACTATATAATTTTCCCATTAAACAAACAGTGACCAACTATGTAATGATCCAGTACAGCAGTTTGTTTCACATGACACATAAATACTGAGTGCCTGAGTCATTTTCTTGACTGGTAAAACTATTATGTCTTGTTACAGAATGTGTGGCAAAGACAGGGATGATTTTACTGGTTGGAGAAGTGACATCTAAGGCCATAGTGGATCTCCAGTCAGTGGTCCGAAATACTGTGAAGAAGATTGGCTATGATAGCTCTTCGAAAGGTACAGTATGGCTGACTTTAATACTCCGTAACTTCCTATAGAATCTGTCTGAGAGGTTGAGTGAATGAGTTAGAGGCTGTTACTGACT
Source organism: Lates calcarifer (assembly GCF_001640805.2). Lineage (NCBI taxonomy): Eukaryota > Metazoa > Chordata > Actinopteri > Centropomidae > Lates > Lates calcarifer. The sequence continues at coordinate 2,433 of NW_026115840.1, forward strand.
GTGTCCTGTGTTCTGCAGGTTTTGACTATAAGACCTGCAATGTGCTGGTGGCTCTGGAGCCACAGTGTGTGGAGATATCAGACTGTGTGTTTGAAGGCAGGGATCAGGAGGACATCGGTGCAGGGGATCAGGTTCAGTATTTTACCTTAAATCCTCACCTTTATCCAAACTGCCATTTTTCACCATATGGATTTAGAATTGTTTTGTTTCATGCAATAAGTGTGGTTTTAAACAGTCACTGTTATAAAGGACATTTGCAATGCAATCAAAATCAAAATCCCTTTAAAATGTTTCAACTTTTATTACATGTAGAAAATGAAAACATTTTTAACTTTACAAATGATCATTTGGGGAACATTATTTTCTGAATTTTTTTTTTTTTTTTACAAGATAACATTTAAGATTTTCAAAAGCACAACATTTTTCTAATTTTTTAAAAACACAGTTGTGTTTGCCTCAATTTAAAGATCGAATTTAAAAGAAACTTCTTACATGACTAGACCTGATCATTATACTGGGTTTCTTGGTTGGGCTGCTTGTCTCCTCAGGGTTTGATGTTTGGCTACGCCACAGATGAGACTGAGGAGTGTATGCCTTTAACCATCCTCCTGGCCCACAAACTCAACTACAGGATGAAGGAGCTGTCACGTAATGGGGAGTGTCCTTGGATACTACCAGACTCCAAGTCACAGGTAAACCAAAATCTAACCAGATAACCTTTGAGTCCAGGTGAACATTCGTGCCAAACATGAAGGCATTCTCTCAAAGCATTCCTTAGATGTTGCATTCATGAGGCCAAAGTGACTTTGACCTTTGACCTTTGACCACCAAATTCTAATGAGTTCACCTTTCAGCCCAAGTGAACATCTGTGCCAAATGTAATGAAATTCTCTCTGGGCACTTCTGATATATTGCATTCACAAGAACATGAGGTCACTGTGACCTTAACCTTTGACCTTTGTGAGCGTTTGTACCAAAATTTGAAGATATTACCTCAAGGCATTATTGAGATATTGTGTTCACAAGAATCCGGTCCAGGCAGTTTGCAGTTGCGGAGGCGTGAAAAACAGGGGCAATGTTTAATGCCAACCGAAAAGCACACTGATGGACGAGGGGTTACAGACGCCAACTTTGAACCTCTTGCTTCTCATTTTCTGTCTATAAATGCCCAAAAACCTGACCTGATATATAGCGACCTTTGGGCCAGTTTTTTTTTTTTCTCAAATCTGCTGCAGATAACAATTCAAATAAAAAAAAAAACCTTTTCCAAGGCAACAATAACAACAATATTCTCATTTAACTGTAAAGGAAACAGTTCACTGTGTGTTGAGTTTGGATAACACATCAGTTATATTTGTGACACCTGCTCTCAGATGAAACAGGTCGGAGACTTTAGTTGCATTTGATCCCAATTCCTCAACTCCTGTCAGTTCTCTATTGTCAAATCGCAAATAGCAAATATTTGGAAAATTCTATCACACGTTCACTGTGCTGGTGCTGTGCTGTCTTCTGTGCAGGTCACGGTGGAGTATAAAGACAACATGGGAGCCATGGAGCCGCTGCGTGTTCACACTGTGGTCATCTCAGTCCAACACAGCCCTGACATCAGCCTGGAGGAGATCAGACACTATCTGATGGAGAAGGTGGTGAAGGTCGTCATTCCTGCCAAGTATCTGGATAATAAGACCATCTACCATCTGCTGCCAAGTGGGAAATTCCTCATGGGCGGTCCACAGGTTAGAAGCCACAGAGGGACATGTCATAGCAAAAGAGAGGGAAATGTGATTGTCTGCTGTGTGTGAGCACGCAGGAGCTTAATCTGATGTGTTGGTGTTACCAGGGTGATGCAGGACTCACAGGGCGTAAAATCATAGTGGACACCTATGGAGGATGGGGCGGGCACGGAGGAGGGGCTTTCTCTGGAAAAGACTACTCCAAAGTGGACCGGTCCGGGGCTTATGCTGCACGCTGGGTCGCCAAGTCTCTGGTCAAAGCTGGACTGTGCAGGAGAGCCCTCGTCCAGGTGAGGAACTGCACTAATTCAAGCATCCCAAAGACTCCATGTTACTGTTGTGTGAATAATACAGTAGAATATTGTATTTGAATGAACACAGACACCAGCTTTATTCATATCAAAGATGCATTCACTCTCACTGCTTTCATAGCTGGTGAACACAGTGGAGTATTTAGCAGCTTGTTACATCTCCAAAGATGTCAAGGGAGATCACTTAAAGTAACCAGGGGGGGAGAACTTGAAGACCAGGTTAAGGTAAAACAGCTAAGGATTTTTATTTACACTAAACAAAAGCCAACTTAAGATGAAGGAACGCCTGCCCGGACGTGGGTACTGGAGAGTCACACTGGCCCCGTCTGTGTCTCTCCGCAGTCCTTTCCAGCATGCACCTAATGCGGTGATTACACACCAGTGCAGAGGAGAGGCAGAGGGAAGGAGGGAGGTTCATCATGTGGACACAAATACCACTCCAAATGAAGAATAATGTTCCTCTGTATCTGCTGGATTTGTAAATACGCAACTGTTAACAAGCCTGACATTAACTTGTAAGATGATACTTCAATGTAGTGTTCACAACTTATTACCACTGTCCCGAAACTGGCCAAAAAATATTGCAGGTTTTAGAATAAAGCCACCAGTTAGAAACCAGTAAAGGGACTTTTTAGAGGTAAATTTGTATGTGCCATTCGTCCTTGATAGAGAACATCACACAAGATGACTACTAGAGAGAGAAAGCAGCTGGCAGAAGTGATAATACTGTAAACAGAAGTTAGTGCTTACAGGAAGTGACCGACTGACCAATGACCCGGGTCTTTGTCCTAAACCATCCACTAAACACAGAACATGCAGGATGTATTACAGGCAAAGAGTTACACATAACAAACTGCCAAGACAACAAACAACAAAGGATCGGCCACTACTGCTGCTACAGTAATTAGGAAGCTCATTGAACCATAATTTCTGTCATTATTTGACCAAGTCATCTTCAGATAATGTTGCTCTGAAACCTGCCTATAATGACCGAGAGCACCGACGTCATGTCTCTTTGTTTCAGATCTCCTATGCTATCAGTGTGAGCCATCCACTCTCCATCTCAGTGTTTCACTACGGCACATCGAACAGGGACGAGGACGAGCTGCTGCAGATAGTACAGAAGAACTTTGACCTGAGGCCTGGAGTCATTGTGAGGTATGTGTAGTTTTTCACAGCTGCAAAAATCACATCTGTCTCTCTCTGGAAATATAACAGTGTAATATTGACTGTGCTTCTTTTACAGAGAGCTGGGTTTGAAGCGACCAATTTACCAAGCCACTGCCTGCTACGGTCACTTTGGCAGAGCGGAGTTCCCCTGGGAAAAACCAAAGCCTCTGGTGTTTTGAGTTTGGCATGGATCACATTCTAGCTATGTCTTGATTATCAGTCATAAAACAATCAAGAGTCCAATGTGATTCACAGAATGAAAATATAACTTAATACAACTGTGTAGATTGAAAATCTTTTTTCTCTATATAATGTTTGACTTGAACTGTAAAGGCAGTAATCGGTACTTTTGTTGAAGAATGAATTTAGATTTTTGATAAAAAGGTACTGTTCTATGAGGAACTGTAGTTATTCAAAATTAATTATGCAATAAATGGGAGTTTCCTAGAAAAAAAACATGTGTTTTGTAATATGTAATAAATTTTCATTGATTAAAAGCTGCATTAAAAAAACTAAATTATACATATATATGTATATATACATATATATATATATATATATATATATATATATATATATATATATATATATATTTTTTTTTTTTTTACTAGTGGTAGAATGTAACATTTCCTCAAGTACTTTACTCCAGTTTACATTGTAGGTACTTGTACTTTATCTGAGTATTTCTCTTTGAGGATACTTTATGCCACCACTCCACAACAGTTCAGAGACAAATACTGTACTTTTTATTCCATAATATTTTGACAGCTGTAGTTACTTAAGATTGGGATTCTACACACAACACATATGACAAACTTATATAACAATGTATTATATTGTTATAGAATTAACAGCCAAACAATATAAAATAAGCTTCATCTTGGCGAACTACAACATTAAAATACTGTCACATCAATTCATCAGCAAAATAGTCTAATACAGTGTGTGATCAGCAGTGGAGTGAAGTATTCAGATCCTTTATTTGAATAAAATCACAAATGCAACAATCTACACAAGTAAAAGTCCTGCATTCAAACTAATAAATAAATAACAGGTATTTTTCAACCTGGGCCTTTTCTCATGATTTTGGTTTAAATGACTGATGGGGACACTGGTATCGATGTGTTAGTTTGTAGCCTGTATCGAGCAAGAACAGTAACCCAACCGCTGACAGACTCAGATTGTTATTCCAAGTGTCTGACAACATGGTGGATGAGATTCCTACAAAGACAGAGCTTTTAATGTGACTTTGATGTCATAGAATCACTGTGTCCAGAACCTGCTCTGAGTCAGTAAAGTACCTTAAAAAATAGTAATGTAATGTAGATGTAAATATATTTGCAGTGTTCTGTACTGCACTGTATGTATATTACTCGTGCCAGCCTGTGATAACTGGCACCGCCGCTGGATGGAGTTACAGGTTACACGACGTTTGTCAGGAGGCAGGAAAAGACGGAAAGTTGAGCCGCCTCAACACTAACTTTACAGCTGAACAGGAAACGATGCACTGAGCCTGTTTGTCTCTGAATAACCTACGACGCGTTTACGTGTAGGCCTACAGTGTGTGTGTGTGTGTGTGTGTGTGTGTGCGTGCGTGCGTGTGTGTGTGTTTTACAGCTGAGGACACGGAAGATAAACAAAGGTGAAGGTTTACACCAATAATAACCGATGAGACAGAGATGCACAGATGTTACAGTGGACTGGATTGGCTGAGGCGGGAAGAAGAGCCAGACGGAGGGCTGGCTGCGGAGTGAGAGCCACGGTATTTCCATTGGAAACTTGTCCACTTGAAGTGACGCTTAAACCGATCGAGTAGCTGCAAAATGCGGCTTCGCTTCACACGCTTGGATTCTATCTCGGAGTGAGCCGCATTTACAGATAAAAACAAACAAAAAAAAAAAAAAACCTGGAAGTTCTGCAAGACCCTGGCAGCAGGAGAGCAGGGAGAGAGCCGGGGTGTGTTCTGTCTGGAGTTTTTAAAAATCCCAAACTTTTAATGCTGGGTTGAACTGTCTGTTTTTTTTGTTTTTTTTAATTCTTCTCTGAAGTGAAAGGAGAGGCAGAGAAAGTTGGGTGAATGCCCAGCGCCACCATGCAGGGGAACGGTGGAGTATACGCAGTGAAGAAGAGGAAGAAGCCCGTTCAGAAAGTGTACGTTTTTAATGTTTTTAAAACGTTATTATTGTCATTAAATATCTCTTCAGGCTATGAAATGTTGACTGTACTGCTGTAGCCCAGCGGGCCTGACCGGCGTGGATGGGGTTAATGCTGTCAGTCAGTTACCGCAGTGATAATGACTGTAATTCTAACTGTTACTACTTAACTAACTGTCCTTTCACAGTCTCCTCGTGTTTGCACCAAAGCGACGAGTCAGGCAGGTTGTTCTATTTATTTATTTATTTATTTTTAGCTTTACTTGAGTGATTAATGATTTCCGCTGAGGGGACAGGTTTACCTGCAGCTACGCAAACACAATGACGTCAAGAGTAGATAAGGTAAGGTGACAGGTGATGGTGGCTGTGGAGTTCAGCTGTGTAAGGTCACTCTGTAGAATGAGTACTTTCACTTTGGGTATTTAATATATTTTCAAGCAATTTTAAAAATGCTTAAGTAACATTTTGAATGCAGAACCTTTACTTGTAACAGGGTGTTTGTGCACTGTGGTGTTGCTATTATTGCTGAAGTAACTTAAGCAAAAGAACTGAGTACATCTTTCCCCACTGATGCTGTCTGTGGAGTTCATAGTTATGGCAGTGTAAGGACACAGGCATGAAAAACAACCAGTGGTTGAAGAGGTAGTCAGATAAAAGAGCAGGGAAATATTACACTGTGGCTCAGGAGTCGCCCACCAATCAGAAGGTCAGTGGTTTGATCCCCCAGCTTCACGCACTGAAGATGCTGAACACCAAATTGCCCCCGATGGCATACCATCAGTGTAAAAGTGTGTTAGAGTTAGAGTTGTGTTTGTATACAGTATACGGAACAAGTGCTATATGAATGTGTGTGTGAATGTAACCTGTAGTGTAAAGCACTTTGATTGGTCGATATGACTAGAAAGGTGCTATGCTGTCCATTTTACCATTTCCACTTCACCACATTTATTTGATATGATTGTTACTTTACAGATTATGGCAAAAAAAATGGCAAGAGTACTTCTCTCTGGAACATGAAGAGTATCTCAATTTCATATCATCTAAACTTAATATCTTACTTATACCATCATTAGTTGCAGCCCGATATTGAACTCCCCAGCTGTACATAAACCTCACCTCAGCCAGCTAAAACAATCAGGGCTGCAACTATTGATTATTTTTATCATTAGTGAAACAGCTGATTATCTCCTCGTTTGGACTATGAAAAGTCAAAACCCAGTAAATATCTAAAATCATTATGGACTATTTGTCAGATCATTTTTATGGAATAATTCCATAGTTGGATTAGTCTTATTTTGCCTCTATGAATTAACAGACAACAGAACATGGGTTTGAAGGAGATGATCTAAAAGGAAATTCACCACAGTGACGTGTAGGTTCTCTGTCCATTTCTGGTCAGGGTAACATAAAATGCCAGGAAGCAGGAGGACCAGGGAGGAACACATGTGGGTTACCCTGTAGTACATAAATGTAAAATACTCCTTACATCATCAGATGCGTTCAGATCAACAGTCCAGAACCCAAAGATACTCAGTTTTCTATCATCAGCAAACATTTGGCAATTTAGCTTGAAAAATAAAGTGATTTTTTTGATTATCAACATAGCTGCAGATTGATTTTCTGTTCATCTGTTCATCAATGAATCAGCTAATTGTTGCAAATTACTACCACTGGAGACACCAGTTACACCCAGACGCCCAGATCCAACTTTTAAGTTAAAAGGAGCTGAGGCAATTGTGGGTCAAGCATTGTGATTGCATCGTTGTTGAGTGGTGATTTTCACCGTATTATTCACCAGCAGCTGACAGGAGTGTAACTCCAGATTGCAGAACCTGAATTCTCACGTTTTACTCTCTTTCTCTTTCATCTCTTCATTCCTGCCTGCCTCGCTCCCTCCCTCCTCTTCCCTCCATCTCTTGTCTCAGATCTCTGTGTTTTGTCAGGGAGGGATGGCACACAGGACTGCTGCGTGCGCTGACATGTTGGAGAGGAATTATGTTGTGGTAATTTGTAGTAGAATTTGGCACAGATCAACAGACACGGTGTCTCAAAATTATGATGCACCTGTATTAATAACATGATATGACTCCAAGTATCATCTAGTTTTTGGATGGTTTGCCACGTTCATGCCCCTCAGAGGATCAATCCTAATGACTGTGGTGATCCCCTGACCTTTAGTCCAGTAGGTTGACATTTGTGGTTTTGAGTGTAATGTCACAACGACTACTGGGTGGGTTGCCATGACATTTGGTGCACATATTCACATAGTCCCTCAGTGTTATAATCTTTTGGGAGAGCCCCTTAATCCACTACAAGGAAAAAAAAAAAAAAAAAATCAAAAGCTATTATCAGCAAAATGGCATTTTATTATGAAAGTATCCATTCTTCAAAATTCACAGGGATCTATTCCAAACATAGACTAACATAACATTTCTTTGTCTGTGTGTTTTCTCGTCTTGTAATAATAGAAGCATGAACCCTGCTTTCAGCCTGTGCTGGCTCTTTAAACCAGGAAGTTGAAGCTTTGTTTGATGTGGTTTATTTGGGACACTGTGTCTTAGAAATTCAGGGCTGGAATTTTCTATTTTTATGAACTGGAGCTTTCAGCATGACACACATGTGTCCTACATCCACACATACAGAGGTTCAGATGTCGTATCTGAGCTTGTTACAGGATATGAAAAATGTACCCAAAACACCCACTTAAACTCTAGATGGAAATTCCACAGTGTTCTGTTGATTGTCAGACAGAGCAAGCATGTTTTAGGCAGCAGGTAGCACCACTGAGCATATCCTCTTGTCTTGCGTCTTGTTTTAGTGCGAAGCCTCCACCGTTGAAGACCAATCCGTCCAAACGGCACCGGGACCGCCTGAATGTAGAGCTGGACCATCTGACCAGCCTGCTGCCTTTCTCTGAGGAGGTCAGAGGTCGCCTGGACAAACTGTCTGTGCTCCGGCTCAGTGTGGGATACCTCAAGGTTAAGAGTTACTTCCACGGTCAGTGCCGTTTACCTCTTACCGCTTTGTGAACACACGCACACGCCCACACAACTAAGAGTAAAGGTTACACAGACAAAGTCATATGAAAGTGACATGTGTGTGAGTGAAAAACGGAAAGTGAGAGACATTGTGAGTGAGTATGTGAGTATGTCAAGTGTGCAAATATGCTGCTCCAGACATTTCTGTGGCTGAGCTCGGAGTGTTCGGGGTGTCAGAGAGAGGGAACATGACACTGTGAATAATGAATAGTAGCTCTGCTGGGAGGGAAACAGGAGCGTGTGCGGAGCAGATGGAGTCTAGGCAGAGAAATGTGAGACATGCAGACTGGAACAGTAGGTCCTTATTCTGATGCCGATCAAATGCACGCACAGTTAAAAGTGGCATTTGGTTGCTTATGTCGTCAGTACATAGAGTATGTCTACATGCAGGTACAGGTGTATGCTGACAGTCTGGGCACTCGTGGGTAAACAACATATTTTTTTTTGGTATTTGAAGTGAAAAGAGGTATCCCCAATGTGAAAACACCTCTGTCAGGTGTTCTTGTTGTCATTTAGCTGTAGTTCACAGAAGTTAGTATTTCTTTTTAAAGAACAGAAAAACTGTGGTCATCATGACTGACGTAGATTATCTACAGAACAAATGTGAAAGTCTGATTGGAGATTAAAATCCCTTGTGTCATCGGCTGCTGGATATTGTTGAAAAGCAAACCACTGGTAGAAATAATCACAGGTTTAACCTGGAGGAAAAAAATGGCTAAGGAGGCACTTAACAGTTCCACTGATGGTACCTGGTCAAGAACAGGCTGGATCTCAGTTCTCTTCCTGAGAGGATTATCAAATATGAAAGAGGTGGGCTGTGTGGAAAATGTTAAAATTGTGTTATTTTCTAGTCTGGCATATGTCTGAAGCAGCAGACATTGCCCCACTATCTTTTTCCACCTAAAATGCCAAGTAGCAGACATGGGAATCTGTCCCATCTCTACCATGCACCCCGTATGACGTGAACGTGGCATAAGCCCAAACTGAAACGACCCGTCAATACGGTATCATGCAGGTTATTACGTAAGACACTTCCACTAGCCATCTGAAATCAACCAACATGTAGGCTTGATTTGAACAAAATCAGAAGTCATTCTGGTCTGAGTACTGGAAGCCCTTCCTCTCTTTGTGCCTCTGTGGCTCTGCTATCAGCCAGCTGATCGCTGCTGTTGATGGAGAAGAAGGGGCTGCAAAGGGAGGAGGGACAGAAGCTCTGAAGCACGGTGGCACGACATGAGGGCTCCTGACGAGGCTGTGCAGATTGGAGTGTTTGTGAATGGAGATGTTTGAGCAACCAACACACTCAGCCCCACTGCAGCTTCACATCACCCGAGTGTTTATTTTTCACTCAATCCACCATAGCAGTTAATGTCTGACATGAGATTGTCCTAAAAATAAAGATGTTTAAGAAAGAGTGAGTTAGTGTAATGTGAGACTGAAGAGTCTGGGATAAAGGAGAGAGGTAATAGTGAAAACGACAAAGTGAAGTTGAAGGTTGAAGGTCTATCTGATGAACACTGTATCTACATCAGGACGTTCTGCTGCCGTACATCGTGCTGTGAGCATGTTATCTCTTCTTGACTTTGATGTTTGTCCAGACTGACATCACACACAAGCTGTCGTCAAGAACCGCCACTGTCTTATTTAATGTTATGTAACTTGACCCATCAACAATGACCCAAGCAAAAAAAATGTAAATGTTCGAGTTTTATATTCTATTGTGTATTCACCTTTAATTGCTGTGAGTGTGGCTGGACAGTAAGAAGACACTGTCTGGAAAGATTAGAATGAGTTAAACAAACTGAAACTGTGAAACCCTGGTTGGAGTAAAATTTAATTTTACCCCAATTTCTTCACATTTCCTCCATCATGAGTGAGTGCAACCTAACTGATTCTAGCCACAGATTTACTGAGGCACCTGTTGAGCTTTATTAATCTGAAGGTAACATTATTTCTTATCAACCTTTCAGAAGTCGCATCATTTCCTTCCTCTGGGGCTTAAAATAAAGAGGTGATACTTAATCTTCTTGACCCAGATTTTGGTCATGCAAGGCAAAGGCTATTGTGTGTGTGTGCTGAGTTGGGATCAAATGGTCCGTATAGAGTGTGCCTGCCCTGCCTTGAACTATGTGTACTCTGTAAGACAACATAGCAGAGTGTTCAGTTCTGACCTGTGGTTGTTAAGACGGTTGTGACAGACATAATAATCTAATTATATGATACATAAACAATATGACATCTTTTACTAAGGTATCAAGACTTCATGGTGCGCTCATATACACTGTGTGGACACGATCCACAACCCAAAGAACTATAGCACATTAGGCCTGCAATAAATATTACTTCTGTTTAACTTATAATCTTTGATTTCCAACTTGAATGTTCGCTCCATTTTCAGCTCTGTTTTTGGTCTCTATCAACTCCTGAGAGAAATGCTGCTAAATGCTCCACTATGTTCACCAGCTAGTCTCTAACTGTGTCTATGTACTGTTTGCTGCTGAGCACATAGTGTACAGTGGCCTTTTAGAGCTTTTTCTCTGAAAACAGCTTGTAGCAGGAGGGAGCCCAGAGCTGGTTTGACAATTCTAGAACAAAACATGGGGACACTATTGGGAAAAAAACAGGTCGTAATAGCTCATTGGACCGCATTGCATGGTATTTAAGTAATAATAAACCAAATTGCAATCCATTCAGTAGTAGTAGTAAACTACAGATTTTTTTTATTGTTTTTAGAGAAAAGACCTGCATGTGCCCACTTCCACAGCAGTTTCCTCTGATTGCGGTGGAAGTTTGTTCAGGGCTGCGTGACGACCCCCGTCTGACCTGTCGTCAGGCATATTCAGCTCACCTTGTCTGGCTGTACTATATGAGCTGGTAGCCAGTCTTTCTCTCTCTCTCTCTCCTCTCTGGCTTCCATCCTGTTAGGTTAGTTTTAATGTTAGTGTCTTTTTCAGTTATGTTAAATAAATGTATTTTTTAGTTATAACATATGTGTGGTCTTCCCTCCTTTGTCCAGCCTTGAGCCAGGAGCTGAATAATGTGAATAATATGGCTAATGTTGCACACAACAAAGCCTTAAAAATAAAACAAGGGAAGGGCTGTTGTATCATATTCCTTGTTGTTCAATTGTGTAAGATAAAAACAAACCTCTTGTTTGAGTCTGAAACACAACCTAGTTCGCAGTCACTCATTATGTGTCACCTCAAAATATCGATAAACAAAGGCATATTAGCTCCAGACCTCCAAGTAGGTCTGTTACCACAAGTGTAAAATGTACTTATAATTGAACTGTGTATTAGAAAGAAACATTACCTCTTATTCAGACAAATAATATTTCAGTTTTGAAAATCTGAACTTTGCCTTCACGCTCATCTCACAAAGAAAATCAGCTTTACAAAGACCAGTTCAGTACAGACTAGATCATGAGGAAAAGTTTAGGGAGACTCCCAAATGAAGTTCATCCCCTGAGGAGCATTAGTCAGTTTCGTGGTAATCTGACCCTTAGAATTAAATAGTAGATAACCAGATTGTCACCATAATATATACATGGATAGAGTAAGAGAACTGGACTGTATATGTCTGTCACATCTGAACACGCAGACAGATGTGACAGTAACTGCAGAACTTGCCTGAGAATTATCACATTTTTAAGTTTTCTTCAGACTCAGAGTAACCCAGTGATAGTTGTCTGTACATCCACAGGAACAATGCAAACAGGAACTGCTAATGGCTAATTCAGGATATTTTTAATGGTGCTGATCTGCCAAAATGTGAACAGCTATGGGCTTAAAAAAGAAAGAACTAAGCTACGCTAACTGGCTGCAGGCAGTAGCTTCAACTCTCAGCAGAAAGATACAGAGAGCTACATGCAGTCCAACCCTTCCAAGTGCAACATTTATCTAAGGCAACCAAGAATTTTTTACCTGTATAGTTTTTCTTACTAAATTAAATTGTCTAAAATTAAACTGAAAATAGTCTGATTCTCGATATAGACAACACAAAGTTAGAGTTTTCTACTCGTTAAAGTGTGTATCGTTAAAGCCAAAATTAAGGATATATGATCATATCAAACAGACGTTCAGCCCTGTATCATATGTTACATTTCATTTTTCTGGAAGCCAAAGATCTTTAGCTGCACAGAGGAGAGCTGGTTCCTCTGGCTGCTGGATGTGAATGTGCAAAATGCTTAAGTTGCTTCTGCATTTTTGCACTTCCTGTGTTGTTTGTGAAATGTATATGCAGCTCTCTGGTCCTGGCTTGTATGAATTCATGGTGTTTTGTAAGTCTGGGTGTGGTAGGTATATTAAAGACAGATATATTAAAGACATTGCAGAATATGCAGAAATAGGCCACTCTGCATAATGAGGGCTTTTACAGTTGGTACCTAAGTAACTTTATGAATGCATGACTTTTAATTCTAGCAAAGTATGTCTACACTGTGGTGTTTCAACTTCAGCCAAAGATCAGAGTGCTTCACCTCTGACTTTATGTGTGCACACAGAAACTGAAGCAGTGTCAACAAACTCTTCAGCACTGATCATAACTCTGTGCTTAGACCTGTCTGTTGTTTCTGTTGCTCTGAATGAGTCCCAGGTGATGCTGCTGCTACCATTACCAGGTGTGGAGGTTACCATGGTGAACCTTTGTCCCCATAGTGACAGAGTCTGAACTGCTTTGGATATCTATCACCACAGGTTGGGTGGGGTGGAGGGGGGCAGTTTGTCTTGTTTGGCTGGCAAGCTCATTGTTCATGACTGCTTCCTGTGTTGGTCGATAATGACGGGGGAGCGAGGTTGCAGTCGGGTCATCTGTGTCATTAACTTGGGTCTCCAGCTGCATTTTCCTGCAAGATAAATCTATGTCTGCTCCGCTGAGTCATAAACAGACCAGAGATACAGAGGCCCGGACACAGGACATGGATGCCCTCTGCTGAATTTGGACACATTTAAGTATTTTAATATTATTTCAAGAAGAGGCAAATGAAAGCAGATACATTAAGGAAGCAGAACTGCAGCACAGTTTCTCAGAATTTTATATTTAAGGTAACAAGCTTCAGGTTTGATTTGGTACATTAACAAATGTGACTTATCATCTTAATCCTAACAGGTGTTTCCCAAAACCACATCATTTAAGATACTCTGAAAAAATGTGAGTGAAGAAGAGCGAAGATCTACTCATACGAGGTTCAGAGCATCTTAAGAAGCTCCAGGTCCTGCAGGAAGAACCAAACCTCTTCTTTGCTATGTGACATTTAATATAAAATGAGTGTTGCTGTTTGAATTATAAAACAGGAAATACACCTGAAACACCTGTGGTGGGAAATAAGTAAGAACATTTACTCAAGTACTGCATTTAAGTACAATTTAGTATTTTCTCACCAGTTTCTAAATTTAAAAAAAGAACAAATCAATCATCAATCAAGTGATGAATGGAGAATGTTTTTCTGCACTGAGTAGATTTTCAATGCATATGTGTATATGTGTACATATGTGTGTGTACATGTAGTTTGGTGTACATTTGCATGCTCACTGTAACTACCCTTTGGGGCTCCTCACTGAGACCACACACCTCGGGGGTAACAGCAAATGACTGAGACCATGTTGCTGCTGATAGAAGACAGTGACACTGAACATCCATCTTAACAAGACAGACTTCAAAACTTAAGTAGTTTCAGACAAGAAAAAAAAATGAGTTAAAATGTGGTGTTAGTGAGTCACAATGTAAGGAAGGGAGGCAGGAAAGGATGGAAGTGAAGGGGAGAGAGCAGAGAGGAGGTCTGGTTACAGGGTAAAGGGTAAACTGTTTATGAAACAGACAAGTCGGCCTCTCAGGTTTGTTTAGTCTTTCACATCATCTTTGTGTGTTGCACATTGTGTCCAGTTTCTTGGCGCCACACTGAGCTTAACGTGGTGAAGTATTACAACAACTTGAGCAGATCCCCTGAGTTGGTTCCATTTCATTCCATAATAATAAACTCTGGGTTCTTGCAGTGAGTCATCAGTTTGTAGAAAGCTGCTCTCGACTGAGACATCAGGGCAAATTCCTGGGTTTGTGCGGTGGAGACGAGAGGCAGATCCAGTGGGTTTGTTTTAAAAAAAGGGGAGGGAGGGTGGAGGAGGGAGGAGGGGGTAGGTGAGGGAAGTTTGTTAGCGTGCAATAGAGTCATTACTGTAGGCAGAGGAAAGGAGGTATTGCTTAGCTGACTGAATGCCAGGGATCACAGATTAGATTACACAAGATTTTGCTAAAGCTTAAAAAAAATCACCTCTTTTTAACATTAAGGGAAGATGCTGCTCTGTCTGGTTTGATCGAAATAACACTGACTTATATCGGTGAGCCATATTTGCAACTGATTCTAAACCTGAACTTGTTTTTCTTACGTGGATAGTTTGTAGATGTTTCTGCATAAAAAGCTCACACTTGCATTTTTTGTGTGTGGTCTCTGCTGTCCTGCTCTTGGAGGTAAAGGCTGCCTGCTTTTGTCCTGTAGGACGTCACTGATATTTTGTCTGTTCCACAAACAAACCAGCGAAACATTAGCAAGAGTAAGTGTTGGATACCCAGACCTTTTTTTTTTTTTTTTTTTTCCCTGAAACAGCTGCCTACTGCAGCTAAAAACAACGCTGTGCTGCTAACAGTCGATAAATCTTTGTGGGTTTGTCACTACATTTGTCATCTTTCACATCACATGCAGTCATTTGATCCATTTAACCATAGCAGCTGTAACAGCTACAATGAACCTAATTAACATCTACTACAACATACCAACTAGAATAAAACAAAATGTGTCCGGTATATAATGGAAATCCATAAACCATGAAAACAAAAGATTTTATTTCTTGGAAATATCAGCTGGTTTTAGGAGACCCAGCTGAAAGCCACATGACGTGAGGGCTGAATTAAGATTTGGATAATGCATCTCCCACAGCTGGAAGATTAAAGCGTTAGTTCAGACATATAATAGCTTGGTTTAATTTGCTCAAGTTCTTAAAACTGGATAATCCGCAGACCCCAGTGTGAACACTTTTCTTTGGGACTATTTTATAAAAACTAGTAGAATGAATACTAAAATAAATATCACTGGGTGTAAGTGGGAAAACAAGGACTGCAAGTCACCACTGCTTTTATTATCAATAGAATATTTGTCAAATCATAGAAAGTGAAATATGATCACAATTTTCCAGAGCTCAAGTTAACTCATTTATATGTCTTGTTCTGTCAGATCAGCATTGATAAATCAATTAAGGAAATCATTTTGAAATTAATAACCTCTTGAAAGACTAAATGATTAATTAACTCAAGTAACTATTTCTGCTCTAAAGAAAACATGTTTGTAATTCGGGTGAGTTGACCCTTGGACTGTCGTCCCTCCATCTCCGAGGCTCAGGACATTGAAAATGAATCTGCGTTTGCACCGTGACTCTGCATAAACTCAATGTTGTGTGTATGAGTGGCTGACTTGTGGCTGACTGAGTTGATTGTTGTTGTTGTATATTGCAGTGGCACTGCAGAGAAATGGAACGTTTGCTCGTGTCGCCTCTGCAAACGGCAGGAATGGACAGTCCGTGTCCCTGGATGGAGTCAGTTTCTCAGAGGGAGAACTCCTGCTCCAGGTAAAGTAACTAATCACATACTAGGATTACATGTGTGCACCAGTGTTTGTAGAAGCCATGTGCATGTATTCCCATTATTTCCGCAGGCTTTGAATGGTTTTGTGTTGGTTGTGACGACCGATGGCACCATCTTCTACACATCCCCGACGACCCACGACTTCCTGGGCTTCCATCAGGTAAAAATGTGACACAGTGTCGATATTTTTCTGTAAACTGTGCTGAGAAAAAGGTCAATAAACTCCCTCCTCTGTTGTCAGTCGGACGTCGTCCACCAGAGTGTGTACGACCTCATCCACATGGACGACAGAGAGATGTTCAGATGTCAGCTTCACTTCGCCCTCAACCCCAGCAAGTCCGACACAGACATGAGAGCAGAAGGTAAAGATTTGAAAGAAAAAATGAATCCTAAAATTGCCTCTTAATATGAATCAATCTTTACTTGCAGTCCTTCATCTCTGGTTTGCATATGACCACTAGTTTTGTGTTTTTTCCTTATTTCATCCGAATCATTTTCAGAGGCCAGAAGAGATAAAAATTATTCAACAAGAAGTTTGAGTATTAATTCTAGCAGCAGTTAACAACACACAACCAAAACATGCACATTAATCCACAAGCCCCCCCAAAAAACGACTAAAATCACGACTTCCTGAAAACCATCTCCATGTATTTTTTACTGCCTAATGCATCGGAGTGCTTCTTAAACTCTCTCTGCTCTTATCAGTTGCTAATATTAGAAAACTAATCAGCACACATCTTGATTGATCAAATCAATCAAATCCAATGTATTCCCTACTTCCAGATTATCTAACTGAATATCTTTAGGTTTCGGGCTGTTGGTCAAACAAAACCAGTTTGGATTTCATGACATGAACTTGGGCTGTAGGAAATTATAGGAACACTTCTCGCTATTTCTCAACATTTTATAGATTATTATTTGAGGAAATAATCAGAGATGAATTGGTGTTTGTTGCATTTCTACTTTGACATTTTGATATGATGTAGTAAAGTGTCTGTGACAAATATTTGTCCTCTATGGAGATGTATCAGAGTATCAGATGCTGATCAACCCAGAAGGCAGAGATGGTGGGATACAGTATGGAGGCATACCAGTCTAATAGAAAGATTGTTTCTCTGCAGATGGGCAGTGTAGCAGTAAAACTCTGAGCAGAGACTCTCAGAGCTTCTTGCCTCAGTACCTCCCTCCAGAGAACTCCTCTTTCTTGGAAAGAAGCTTCTGCTGTCGCCTTCGCTGCCTCCTGGACAACACCTCTGGATTCCTGGTAACATAACTACAAATATCCTTGTGCTTTGGTCTTTGACTGATGTTCAATTTTACCCTCTATTTTTGAGAATGAATGTAAAGATTAAGCAAGCATTTTATTTCCTAAGCATTATAAGTCATTTATTACTGTAGGCAATTTATGTGCTTTGCCACTGGAAGGCAGCAAGTATTTAGCCAAAAAAGGAGGGAAAAGATGCATGGCACCATGCTTATTGCTCTGAGTACATGGTAATAACTAAAGATGACTCAGATTAATTTATCAACATTTTTTTCCAACCTCAGATCTTCTCTCTTCTGGATTTTGGCAGAAAAGTGAATAGTTGCCATCCCCAGTGGAAATTACCCTTTCTCAGAACCAAAAATGCCATCCTCATTGTGGTACCAGAGAAAAAAATCATGGGGTCAACAGTGGTATGAGGGGTAATTCCTCTGGAAATCACAAACGCCTGTGTGAAATTTCATGGCAAATCATCCAATAGTTGCTGAGATATTTCAGTCTGGGCCAAAGTAGTGGAACAACCGAACGACATGGCTGTTGTCATCACTATCAGGGATAGAAATCCCATTGAAATGTAACTGATATGTTTGTTCGTGTAACTACATGCATTAATGTGTCTGTGTTTCCTCCACTCCAGGCTCTGAACTTCACTGGGCGTCTGAAGTACCTGCATTTACAGGGAACTGCTGGGGCTGACGGTACTGTGGCTCCTCCTCAGCTGGCTCTGTTCGCCATTGCCACACCTGTACAGTCTCCTTCAGTAACGGAGATCCGCACCAAGACCCTCATCTTTCAGACCAAACACCGAATGGACTTTGCTCCTGTGGGCATAGACACCAGGTAGGTCATTTTCCTTTCCTTTTTTTCCACACCTGACTGGTTATGTGTTGCCTGAGTGTGTCTTATGAACCCCACAAATAACCCTTATCCAGATGAAAGGACATGCGATAAAGACAACTTCTTACATGTTGATTTTATTATTTATAATCAACCAGTGTCAAATGCCCCCTACTCATAACAGAGACTGAACCAGAAAATGAAATAATTGTGTCTTTTGTTTGTGTGTTTTTTCTTTTCAGGGGGAAGCTGGTTTTGGGTTATACAGAGGTAGAGCTGGTCACAACAGGCTCTGGTTATCAGTTCATCCATGCTGCTGACATGATGTACTGCGCAGACAACCACCTCAAGAGTGAGTTATTCTATAAGACAGTTACACTTTCAACTTTTCAGTGTTGCAGAATAGAATTTAGAATCCACCTACAAAGCTCTTAATCCCTTAACGCCGATTGTCGCGAATTCGCATCATACCGTTTGCATTCAGACTGCAGCCGAGATAGCGTATGCATTCCCCCAATGCCGGTTTGTGCATTCTAAATACGTGCCTAGGAACCTTTTGCAAGCACTGGTTTACGTAGGACTGTTTGGAGTGTGACCTACATCCGGTTCATGGAAAGCTATATATATAGTTATAGTTACTTAGTTATAGTGTAAATAATAGTGTAAATAATTGTAAACAATTTTGTGGCTTCAATAAAAAATTTACCATTGGTTACCATTAATGCCTATTGTCATACCTAAATGTATATCTATTTTATGTGCTATAGACAAATTAACAATCTCTACTTAATTTAGCATCAGCTTGAAAGCAAAAACACAAATAATTAATTTTTCTGTGCTGCTGGAATGCAGGCTTACTGGTGGTTCCTAGAGTTACATATAGATTAGAATGAGAGGCAGAGCATTCAAAAATCATGCTCCTCTACTGTGGGGCCTTCTTCCAGTTTGGGTCCAGGAGGTAGACACCCCCTGCACTCTTTAGAGTAGGCCTAAAACTTATAAAAATACAAGTGGTCAAAATAAGTTTTCTCTGCAGGGTGTCAGGGCTCAGCGTTAGAGATAGGGTGAGGAGCTTGGGAAGTCAAAGGAGCCAGGTGAGGTGGTTCCGGCATCTGGTTAGGATGCCTCCTGGGTGCCTTCCTAAGGAGGTTTTCTGGGCATGTCCAACTGAGAGGAGACCTTGTGGTAGAGAGATGGATGTCTGGAATACCCTGCTTAGCCTGTTGCCACCGCAGCCCAAGCACCATGATGTATATATATATATATATATATATATATTTGACTTGACCAAATGACATTAATTTGACTTGCTGTTATTAACCTCCATTTTCTGTAGTTTTTGTGTTACCTATACACCTTTTTAACTTTACATTATTGTCAGTCATAAGTCAGTCTTGTGTCCACCTGCTCTGTCCTCAGTGATTAAAACCGGAGACAGTGGCTTCACATTCTTCAGGCTGCTGACTAAAACAGGACACTGGTTGTGGGTTCAGGCCTCTGCCAGGATAGTCTTCAAGGAAGGGAGGCCAGACTTCATCATTGCTCGTCAGAAAGCTCTCACGTAAGCATCGCTATCTTAACTTTAGATTTCAGGTCTGTTTGTTTTGTCAACATCTGTGATTATCATGATAACAGAAAGTGTAGTTCTACAGCAAATGGAACTTTGTCAGAACTATAACAGACAAACAAATGGTCTATCTTTTTACAGTGCAGCCAAACAAACTTGCAAGGAATTTTGGAATCTTGGTTTAGCATTTGCAATTACTTAATACAGCTCTGATGCTGTAAAACTATCAACAGTGAGGCTGATATCAATTTACCCAGAGTAGCTGGATTATAATTTCCTGTGAATTCCTGCAGTGTAGGTAATTTGAACCCTGCAGGTAAATGGCGGACTCCACCACTAATAGTGAAAACTAGTCCTTAAAACCCTCCCCCAAACAGTGATTATTGAATTATTGCTTAGCAACTGTAACTAGACCTGTCAAGCTTCCACATCTTTCCACATGATGACGTGGTGTGCACAGAGCTGTAGTACTAATTTATATTTGTTTATTTAAGAGTGACCATACAGATAATCATTGTTACATATAGATTAGTGCCACAGATGTAATGTATATTGGGCGTTTAGCTGAAGCTAATTTGCAGCTCCGATCCCTGGTTAAGCTTACATTGAGGTTAAAACATCCGCATAAATAGCTTGATGCAGAATCAACATGAGAAACAACAGGTCAGATCAAACCAGCTGCGTGTGCATGTACACGACTAGTAAAAGTGATACTAAGTATCTCAGGAGTTGTGTCTGGTGGTGGTGTCTTTATAATCTTTCCATAACCAAAAACACAATAGCAAAAGTGTAAGAGAAGGATTACAGTGTGTTTATCTTATATAACATAAGATGTGTTGAGTTTAGGCTAATGTTACTGTAGCAGCTCTGTCTGGATCTTTATTGGAGTTGGGGATGTTTCCACTTTATTAACTCCACACACCACACATCCACACACATCAGTTAGTCCTAATCCTAAAAGTCTAGCATACACTTAGAAATAACACACTTTATAAGTAGACAAACAGTGTTATTTTAGTACAAAATAACAGTCAAATCTTATCATATTTGCAGTACACTCCACAACCAAATATAAAAAACATTGTTTCTTTAATTTCCATGTCTTCAGCATAGATTATCAACTGGTGAGGAAGCAGATTTTTGTAGTTCTATCCTCAGTCTCTTAAACACAATATGATGTATGTAGCCATCATTTACGACACATTGGTGACTTGCAGCAAAGGGCCTTGATCTGCAAGCACTTCACTATCAGCCTTGATACATGTTATGCACTCTACTAGGTAAGCTACTTGACCACTCGGATTGCAGTAGTAACTTCTGCTTGTTGCCTCCTGTTTTTCTGTAGAAATGAAGAAGGAGAGGAACATTTGCGCCAGAGAAGGCAGCAGCTCCCTTTCAGTGTTGCCACCGGTGAAGGTGTCTTGTACGACGTTTCTCTGGATGTTTTCTCCATCTCGGGTCCTTCTGGCCCTGCTGAGTCTACAACAGAGAAACCTCTGGATCCTGCCTCACTCCTGGGATCCCTTCGCCGGCAGGACCACTCTCTTTACACCCAGCCAGAGATGCCCAGTCCCCAGTTCCCAATCTTCTCCCAAACAGAGGACACTGATTGTGAACAAGCCCAATCTGCCTTGGAACAAGCCTTCATGGACAGCCATGCTCTGCTCAGTGTGCCAGGTCAGATTCAGACTTTACAGAAGAGGTATTTGAAAGTGGACTCCACATCTGAAGCCATGATGGACTCTTTGGGGCAGATTTTGGGAGATATTGAGGATGGAGGGATAGAGGGTCTTGAGGTGGAGGAGATGGAGCTGAAGGACTGGGAAAACACCCTCCTCAGGATGAATAAAGAGAAGGAAGACGCAGAGAGGGAGCTGAATCGCACCCTGGCTAATGATGTGTTCTCATATGTGGAGGAGGCTCTGAGGAGAGAGACTGGTGGGGTTGTGGTTGAGGGTTCAGATCAGACAGGGTGTCATGTTTCGGGAACCATCAACAGTTTATCCATTCAAGGTGAGCGTCCTGGGTTTTCAAACAATGAGCGCCAGTCAAGGACGGACATGACATCTAACCAGAGTGGATCTGGAGAACAGGCTCAGTTGGGAAATATTCATGGCGATGCTTCTAATTCGACCGGACTGAACGCTGCTTCTCAAACGACAAGCACACAAACACCCACTCAGTGTCGTAACAGTCACCATGCACACACCTCTTCTCTGTGGCCTCCAAGCAGCAGCAATCACCGCTGTGGTAATGAAATGATTTCAACACCATCCTGTTTGACGCGTCAGTGTTGGCCTCCATCTGCACCAAACCTCAACAATACTCACAGCAGCCATCAATCTGGCTTGGAGGCAATGGACCAAAGTGTAGAATATTCTCTAAACCACACTGGTTCACAGCAGACTTACGTGGGGCGACAGCCTCAGATCCCTTCAGTGTGGCAACAGCAACAGCAGCTGCCACAAAGTTTTCACCATCACACACTTTCACATTCCTCACACACACAAAGCAGTGTGAACTCAACAGCTCAGTCATTCCAAACGCAGCCACCATCTGGCAGCTGCATGTATGAAAAAATAGAAGGTCGCATACCGAGTGCTGCTACTGTTTCTACCAGACAGAACAGGCTTCTCTTGGGACCATCGCACTCCAGGGGACCCACACATGTTGCAGGGACTACCACAAATGGTCCGCCCTTCACCCTGTCGAATCCAGGCATGGCAGCTGCAGGCATCAACCAGGGGACGATGACCAGTCAGAGCACTCACATGGCTGCCTGTACAGACATGGGCAACATCAGTTTGGGTCATCTGAGTGGAAACGATGCCAACGTGGGAACACTTGGATCAGAATATCCTCCTGAAAATGCATCATTACAGTCTTCATTCTTCTGTTGGAACAGTGAAGCTCAGGTGAGATAAGATTGCTATTGCTATCAAAATGAGTTATTTTGGGCATCCAGGATTCTGGAAGTAAAAGTCCCATTCATTTTCTGCATAGACACTGTTAAGGGACCGATAGTTGGAGTAAACTCTGCAGGTTTAATCATCAGTGCAAAAGATGAGTGACTGTTAAAACTGATAAAAACTGTTAAAACTGGAATATTAAGGAGAGAAGTCAAGTTGAACCCTCAAAGATAATTTTGGTCTGAAACATGAAGTTTCCGAGCTTAAACTTGTGAGATGAAGTCAAACCTAATAAAACACTGAACATGTTAAATCAGTTCATTGTCAGATTCTGGGTTGATGTCAGATGAACGCACTGCTCTCTGCTTCCACAATGTTGTCGTTTTATTTACAGTTGCTGTGCAGTGTTTCACTTCATCAGATCTTCTTCAGCCACTGATTCACTGTATCTGATTGATGGAACCGTTGCACAGCAATGGTAAATAATCCTAAAAAGGATAGACAGACAGTGTGCAGATGCAACTATTGTTTGGTCTACCTCCTGTGGGAGAGTTTTTTTGATGTACTTACCCTTTCTCTCTGTTGATGTTTGATAAATTCAACAAATATGGCGCTGAATTGTTGTTTCTAATCACAATAATACAGAGTTTTGACTTGACTTCTTCCATAACAAACTGATTAATTTATTTCTCAGAAAATAAATGAAAATAATTCAAACTGATAACACAGGTAACACTTAACTTATATCTTAATTATATATACATTTAATAAATACCTATAACACACTATAACTTAGTTATAAGCATATATAAAGACATTTCTGAGTGTTTATTTATACACATTATTTGTCAGCAACTATAACTTCTATTAGGATTACAGTTCAACTGATGATGGTGCTAGATGAAAAATCAGAGGATCAACATAATGATTTTGTGTCCAAAATGTCATGTTTCAATAGTTACTGAGACATTCTATCAAAACGACAGACATCCCAGCTGCTGGTGGCATTAGAGATTAACTGATCACCAAAGTCAGTAGGATTCATCTTTGTGTCTTCTGATCCAGCAGTTGAGATTTTTCAGTCTGAACCAAGTTGGTGGACCAACAGACTGACACTGCTGTAGTCTAGAATGGTGTAAAAAAAAAAAAAAAGAACAGTGTAAAGGTTAAATATGCGGTACAGTGTGGTGTACAGGAAAACCTCAGGCAGGTCCCCAAGGAGCCGTTTAGTCTGAAACATCCAGTCACTGTGCTGAAGATGTTTTTTGCCTACACTGCTGACAGGATGATACCATTTGCAAAGGTTATGTAGAAACTAAATGATCACACTGTCCGATTTTTCAGGGTAATGATCAAATAATCACAGCCTCTCTACACTTTTCTTACAGATTCCCAAAGTTCCCCTGAGCGACGTTGTGGACCCGTTTGCCTTCCCGGCGCTTCCCACTGGGAGCATCAACCTTTCTCAGAACACCGGACCATAGTCACCTCTGCACTGCTCTCTGATCAGACTGATTTTGACCATATCCAATGCTTAACTTTTTAACACATATTTAGTACGCAGTATAACAGGGTTAACAGAACAGAAGAGGATGGAGAGGGACTTCACCTCAGTGTAACTCTTCCTAACAGCTCTCTTCTGTAAACCTTTATATCTGCTTCATCTTAATATCCATCTATATGCAGTTCGATCAGTGTGGTTATTTGAGTGGAGTTTTTGTAGACAGCTGCGGTCATAACGTCTTGTCCATCATTCAGCATTTCCCTCATTAGTCCTAAGAAAACACATTGTGTCTCTGAAGTCTTCTTTTCATATTCTAAGACAAATCAGCTCCATTACATCAGTTCCTATTGCAAAATGAAACCTTTTGAACAAGGTTAAACAAAGATTACTTTGTGAGCACCTGTACTTTTCATGTTATCACAGCAACCTTGTCTCCTAGATAGTACAGTCATATATCACTTGTTTACTTTGTGGTGACAACTGTAATCACTGGGCTGGATTTCTGTTCAGAGTCATTGTTGTTTTTTTTAATGTTGATAGAAAATCTAGTGGGCATTTCATTTCTGTTGAAAATTCGTTTTATGTAAATGCAGTTTCTAGCAGGCAGGTGTCTCAGCTAACCTCACTAACCTGGACTCACCTCTCCTGTTGAGCTGTGACCAGCCCACAAATGTCTAAGGCTTATGGGAAATGGTGTCCACTGAAGGCTGCTAAAACATAAATATTGAATAGAGAATTATATTAGATAACTTTTCAAAAGTTGCACAACATACTGTTGAGAAAGACTCTGTTCTAAAGCTGGATTCTTATTTATTAGTGTTGTTCCAAATCTGATTCTGACTGAGGTTTTCCTCTGGATCAGAACCTGGAAGTCCAGGTTTCACTTTGGACTCTATATCAGGCCTTGGACCTCATAGTATCATCCATTCTTTTTTATTTGGCTTTAAAAGCAAAGAAAATGTTTGATATTTTATTAAAGTGAATGCAGCTTTTTGTTATTGGTAAATCCAACTGAAGATGTTTTTTTTTTTTTTTTTTTTAAATCAGGTGGTTTAGATTTTTCCCAGCTGTGAAACTAAAGAGTGAAATGTAGGAACTTATCTTTTCCCAACACTAACGCAGACTTGTTGGGAAGAATTGTGAACAGTTACCTTTAGACTTGCCAATTATCTGGCAACTTTAGAAGAACTGTAATTTAGGTTTGTATTGAATCACCATGTGAGACATGAAACCCACATCTACAGTGTTATAATACTGTAAAATATATTAGACGTGAGCACTTTCTCACCCTTCAGTACCATTGATGTGCCCTTGGGCAAGATGCTTAAATCCAACAGTAAAATTCACCACAAATTTTTGCACAAATTAGTAGTATGGAAACATTCAATAAATGGTCACTAACATAGTGTAATGTAGTTGTACACAGATGCAAGGACTTTTCTTATGAAGCATCTGTAACTGGTGTTTTGGTGTTTTATTGAATGATTGATGATACAATATAACACTGCTGTAAACATCTGTGACTTGATTTTATACGTTGTTGTAGAACATGAGAGCATGTTGACCTTTAATGATTTCATTCTTGCAAAAATTGTAATGAATAAATACCTCATATAATATATACGATATAAGGATATATATTTTATGTTTTAACTGTTTCATATTTTAACATAAACTGTTAACACACCAGTTACTGATGCTTCACAGTTGGAATATCGATTGTTGACAATTTCTTACACTGATAAACACTTGTCCTTATATCTGTTCACAACTACATTATACTGTCTTATAAAACATTTGTTAACTATTACTACACTGCTTGCGAATGCTTAATTATTTTTAAATTTGGCATTAAATTATTGAGCCTGTTAAATTTTGTATAATATAATGGATTCATTGAACCAGTAATAAGGCATTATACCTAATGTTTTCACCTCATGTTTTCACTCTGGATATGCTTACTGTGAACACATCTAAATGAGGCAGTGTGACTCAGACCTGTAAAAACCTTCTGTATATTTTCTCGTTGAATCATGTATCCATCTGAGCTGTATCAAAGAAGAACTGTCTTTTGTTTGTCTTGTCAAGTCATATTCAAAAAGGAAAACATGCGCATTTTTTTTTTTTTTTTACCTGTAGGAGATTATTACCATATTATCCTGTCTCTGTAATTATATGTAATGTTACACTGTAGCTGCTTTGTATTCCTTGTGTATAAAATGTAACCACTGGGGACAAGTCTAATTTATTTTTGCCATTAAAGAATTGTAACCCCCTCGGTTGGTTGTATGTATCATTCCTCATGTGATATGTGGAGTATTACCTCTGGAGGGGGTTTGTATGAGGACAGTGTGTGATTGTTTTCAAACTGGGTCACCTACCCGACCTCACAGGTATCAGGTTAAAGCCATTAGGGGGCAGCTCCAGTGCCAACTTGTATTGTTATCTGTGGAGTATCTGTGGGCATGATGGCACAATTTAATGTTTTCGTTCCAGCCTACCTGCTCCCACATCATCGCTCCTCTGAGGTATGTGTTCCCACAAGCCATTACGTAACCATCACCAGCCTCCCTCCTCTGTATGCCCTTACACTGCATATTCCCCTCTGTGTCTTCAGTGTCTCCTCTGGATTGGACTGTGTCTTTAATTGGATATAGAACTTATTTAAAATCATTTAAAAAGAGGCTGCACTATGTTGCATTCACATTCTACTGAGCAGATAGGAAAAAATTGTCCACATCAGCCTCTGTCTGGGAATTTCTGACACTGACGATATCTCTTATATGGTGAAAAGAACCACAGACACATCAACAAACAGTCAACAAACTGGTATTAATATAAGATCCAAAATAACATCAACACTATCCACTCAGCTCATTTTTAAAGAGTTGCACACTGTTTGTATCTGGCTCCATTTGGTAATGAACTACTACAAATACATCATATAATAAAAGTAGCTAATTAAACAATTTATCATGTGGGACTGCAGGGTTAGCACTAGGGCTAACCACATTGGAATAATCTGTGAACACTCCTGAGTCAGAATATCAGGTGTTTTTCCTATTGTTCAGTTCTGTGGAACATGGATTATGGATGGTCATCACCTGCAAAAAGAGAGAGAGCCAGAAAATGACTAAACACCCACAAAGAATGCTTTTACAGAAAAAATAGCTTCTAGCTTTAAGTAATTCAAATTGTAATGTAGAAATATGATATTTTTATTGGAAAAATCTTAATATGAAACATGAGGTTTATTATAAAATCAGTGTCCCTTTGTGGTGGTTTGCATTGATTTTTTTTTTTTTTTTTTTTTTTTTTTTGGTGGTTGTTTTGCCTCTCTTCCTCTCTTTGTGGTGGTTTTGAGTCTTTGAGAACATTTTGTATCTTGTTGTGATCATTTTGTGGCTCTTTGAAGTTGTTTTACATTAGATTAGATTTATTAGAAAACTTTCAGGTACAAGCTACACAATTATTGAAAACTGCTAGTAATGACACTAATAGAAATGATAATAACAACAAACAATAGAAAAATAATGAGACTTTTCATTTCTTATTGCCTGAACATCCATAATCTCCTGGCTGTAACTAAACATTATAATAAACCTCTTTACAGCTTCATACCATGCAGATAAAAACTGAACAAGATTCTAATTTCTGCACCACCCCAGGACACAGATTTAGCTTCTGTGGTCCCCTGATTCCTTGGGCCCCTGAGCCTGTGTCCCATAAGTTGATTCAGCTATCCATCCATACTGCTTCTAATGTCTTTTGTGACATTGATAGCTGATTGGTTTTTTAATGGAGATGATCCTGTAGGGTGGTTTGTTCTGAAAGTACTCTGCATATACTGCACATAATGACTATTACTTTCCTAAGTGAAGTTAATTAATAATTTAGGGAATAATAATTTCCTTCCCTCTGCCATATTTTTATGGGCTGTAACCACTGAATAGACCCTTCTTTTTGGAAACAAAGAGGTTAATGCACCCACTTGGAGTCCTTTGTGTTGTGTTGTTGGGTTTCTCCCTCAATAAAATCATCAGTCTTGGCTAAGTGAGCAATCACCTAATGCAATGCTAAACCATTATTTATCTTTTGGAAAATATGTGTAAAACCTGTAAGCTGTTTTTTTAATTTTTTTTTTTAGGGCTGTTGAAGTCCAGCTCTGAAATCCAAACTGTCCCTGAAGAACAGGCTGACTGTTCTGCCTGAATGAGGGATTAAACACAAGGAAAAATTAAAGCTGCGAGCAGCGTTGAACGGGCCCTCGCACCCGGCGCCCGTCGGGGGAGCGGCGACCGCGGGACCCCGGCAACCGCGGGGTCAACGCAGGTCGCAGGGCACACGCTGGCGTAACAGTTCACACTTCCGAGATGTAAAAATTTTAAATAAAAGCTTTTACGCTAATTATTTTCTGTGATAATATTTTTCAGAGCTCATCATCTGTGACAGCTCTTGGCTCTCTTGACTGTAACCTCCCTGTGGCAGCTTCTCACAGACTCAATCAACTCCTCTTCCCCTCCCCCCTCAAACACAAACACAAACACACACACACACACACACACACACACACACACAGATACCCCCTCCCAAAAGGAGATAAAACTCAGTTTTAACTTGAGTTTAAAAGCTTTGAGCTTTGAGCAAAAGCATTTTTTTAAGTTCTGTTATTGGGTGCATATATAAATCATTTATGCTTAAACAAGGCTTATAATGAAGTTATTTGAACAGTGAATATCTCATCTGCCTAAAGTCAGGGCGAAGCCACTAACCAGCTGTAGGGATGGGTATCATTAGGATTTTATCTTTATCCATACAGACCCCTATCAGTCCAGCTCAGACTGTTACTGGTTTAAGAGAGTGAAGTTTATAGCAATTTGCAAAATTTGGAGATTAGTGACAAACTAACCAGTTAGACTACATACAGACAAGCTTTCATTTTAGCTGTTAGTAACAGTTTGCCATGAGCTTAACCAGCGTGCTGTGCTTCCTGTTAAACATGTTATGAGACTGTGGACAAGGCTGAAAATATTACTTTACTAACTACTTGCCGAACAGGCGCTTTGACAAAGAAAAGGTAAAGGCCAGCAGCTTTTACTTTTCAATGCACTTGTCATCAACTTGAGTGGCTTATATTCAGCTGGTTCACCTCGACGCCCGTGGACCTAGTGCACTTTTCCTGTCGCCGTACACTGAGTAATACGAAAAAATCAGCTGACCCCGTGTGAAATTTCCTAACTGATCAAAACCAAACTGTAAAGACAGCATCAATCCACGCTCAGCTTTGGTCAAGGGGAGACATATGGGAGAAGATGAGTAGAGAGATGGAAAGAAACAGAAAGGGTGATGGAGAAAGATTACATGAATTCAAAATAACCTACAATTCCTTAAAATTAATTTGAAGCCAGTTTAATTTTTTGAGCCAGCTTTGACATCTGCAGATATGAGTTTCTGAAGAGGGGCCTGCTGAGGTTAGATGTGCTGAATAATATCCATTTTCATATCAGAAAAAACACTGCATTAAACATTGTCTTAGCTCACTGAGCTGAGGTCAACAGGTAATATAACCAACCTGTGAGGTGGCTCACCCCCGTAAGATAAACACATAAATGATCCCTGATAGAACCGATAATTAAAGGCACATCAGTGACAGGGAATGCTATTAAAACTAAACTATAAACTGGTGACATTAACTGCAAAAGAAGATTTTTATTGATACATTTCAGGTAGAATTTAGTTTTCAATAAGGAAAATGCTGTAAGAAACCTGAATTTGTTGCAACAAATTTAAAATAAAAGCTTTTATGCTAATTATTTTCTGTGATAATATTTTTCAGAACTCATCATCTGTGACAGCTCATGGCTCTCTTGACTGTATCCTCCCCTGTGTTAGCTTCTCACAGACTCAATCAACTCCTCTTCCCCTCCCCCCTCAAACACACACACACAGACACACACACACAGAGACCCCCTTCCAAAAACCCATCAAAGAGTAATACAATGGCTCCATCTGTAGGATAAAGTAGAGAGTCGCAACAGGAAGTTACCCCAAAATCTGAGGTTTCAAACAGGAAGTTGGGTTTCCGAACTTTGACGGGCCAGAACCGGCACACGCTTCGACCCAAACTCACAATTTTCGGAGCCAGTCTTCCAAAAATTGTCAAGGAGGGGCTGACAACATTTGAAGTGAATCTGGTCACCCGTCTAGAAACTGGACATCACACTATAAAATATGTCATTTCCTGCTATAAATAGGTGGCGCTACAACAATTGTATGAATATTGACATATGGATGTGTGCAGATAGGTACCATTAACAATCCTGTAAAGTTTGATGCAGTTTGGACAAAGTATGGCCGAAATATAGCAAAAATAAAGCAACTTCCTGTTTCGTGGCGAGTAATCGAACTTTGAGGGGCCATAACTTCCACGCCCTTCAACAAAAACTCAAAATCTGCCGCAATTTAACATCGTCTATGTCTTAAGAACATACTATTAAGTTTTGAAGTCAATGGGATAATGCGTCTAGGACTAGTTCGCGTTCAAGCGACCCCTGGAAATGGCCAAAAACACACAATTTTTTCACCTTCCGGTCAAAATAAAAATACTTTCTGTTGGGTTTAGAATATGGCTCCAAGAGACTTTTTGGTGCGTCATGGGATGTTACATATGTGTGCAGATTTTCAGATTTTTAGGCGCAACGGGCTTGAGGGGCTGTTCCGTTTAAAAATGTAGGTGGCGCTACCGAGGGCATTTTACCACGCCCATGCTCAAGACCCCTAAATTATTAAATTTTTCGCCGTGCCTGACGCGTCTGCAAATTTTGGTAAGTTTTCACGCATGTTAAGGCCCTCAAAAAGCCGATCTAAGAGGCGGAAAAAGAAGAAAAAAAAAAAAAAAAAAAAAAAAAAAAAATAATAATAATAATAAACAGACCGAAAACAAGAGGGTCCTTGCAACTCGTTGCATGGCCCCGTTGGGCCCACGCAACTCGTTGCTCGGGCCCTAATAAAGTAACCCAATATCACAATCAACTGGACCCAATGCAACGTTCTCACGCGAGGATTCTGATGCTCTATTAAGAGCAAAACGAAAGAGAGGAAGACAGCTTGTGAGAAAAGGAGATGTAAAGGAGGGAGGGAAGGAGAGAGGAAGTGACTTTAAAAACAAATGACTGCTCTGCTCTGGGATTTGGTTCATGAAAGCAGAGACAGAGAAGTTCAGCAGTAGTTAGAAATGAGAGTGATATTAACAACCTTTCCATGATTTCCCTGTCATTGTGAGTTTAAAAATATTTCCTGTTTTGTCCACTGATGCTTTTCTTGTTTTAGGAAGTAACATATTGTTTGGTTGTTTGAGTTTCCTTAAAATCACCTCTGACTTTGGAGTGGAACTAAATCCATTTACCTGAAGAACAACTCTGACGTACCTGAACATTAATTTAGTCTACTAGTCTAGTACTACCCAGCAATAAATAAGGTCATCAAAGCTAGCCCCACTTTTACCAGGTGTTAATGCAACAATCACTGTGATCCAGTAATGTGATTATTCTGTTGGTGCTGTATTTAAGGTATGTAAGGTATGTAAGGTACCTGTACTTGCCTTGAGTGCCATTTTCATTAACTATAAACTTTTACCTACTTTACCTGCACAGTACATAGAAATATAATACTTTTTACTCCACTGGCTATATTTATTTAACAGCTCATTGCTGGTTACTTTTTGGATTAAGATGTATTACTTCTTGCAAAAATCAGTGTCTAGTTTCTTTTCATGTGCAGGTGTACTCTATAAATAAAGTTATTATTATTAATAATGATAAGAACCATAATAATTATTATCATTATTGTTATTATTGTTGTTGTTGTTGTTGTTGTGATTATTATTACTGCATAGTTTTCAAACACCCTAAACGTGTAAGATGGCTTCCTTTAAATAAGTGTTTGAGATCCAAAGACTTTTTTTTTTCTTCTTTCCTCTTCCATCAATCATCTCACAACCCCCCAGATTTATCCTGTGACCCTTTGGAGAGCTCAACCCCAGGATGAAAACTAAACTAACTGCATATTAAGTAACTAGCTTAAACTCTACAACAGTAAAATGTTGGTAAATGCATCTGTATCAACACTGTAATAATATATGTAACAATATATCATTCTTAGGGGACAAGTACCTTTTACTCCTTCTGTACTTTAACTTAAATAGAATTCTCAGTGAAGGACTTTTAAGTATTTCTGTACTGTTGTACTGATACATTTACCTGAAGGAGGGTTTTGAGTAGGGCTCCTTCCTCCACCACTGATTATCAACCCCAGTGTCACTTTGGCTCTATCATGTGGCAATAAATGGTCCTACAGATAATACTAAAGAGATGTAAAATGATTTATTCAGGAACAAAAGAAAATAAAATACAGTAGCATTAAGAAAGTATCTCACAGGAAACTGATACATAAACACAATTAAAAAAATACTGAGGACAGAACAACAGGGGGGTAAAAGCTGAGACAGGACCATGGTCGTTGTTTTGAAATATATTGGAATGGCTCAGATTTGATGGCTCAGATCTTAATGTAATATTAACAAACATATAATATGGTGTAAAATCATTTTCAGGCTTAGTTTCTTTTGTAGATTTGATACACTGATGCATGTGAACTTGCTTTGTTGCTGCACCACCTGAAGATGGAGCCGTCGTATCATGTGTGGGACGGACTATGGCTTTGGCTTCATAGTTACTGTACTTGGTGAGTAATGTCCCCAAGAGAAAACTCCTTTTCACAGTCAAGGCAAAAACATGACATACACCTACTGACTGAGCAGTTACATCAGCTGTTTTCGAGAAACTGCAACACGGAGAGGAATGAATAATATCATCAAGTTCTCACATTTCAGTCCATAGGGGGAATCTGTTGAAAATGTGGGAAAGAGAGAATCACTCTTGGCCTTGAATTTAAAAACTCCCACAGAAATAGTAACATTTTATCATGCTGCAAAAACCTGCTAGTTTCTAACATCTCCATTAAAAATCAAAGGACAACTGAAGAGACATATAAAGGAATACTTACTGTTTCCTTTTTCATCCTCATCTCATGTTTTGTTTATCATTTGGGCCGGTGGAAAAACTGTCAGGTGTGCTCAGGTGTGAGAGTAGTATGTACTCCAATAGGAGCCCAACAGCCACGCTTCAACACACTGTATAAGCCCCTGTAATCCAGGGCACAGCATTATTTATCAAGCATGTGTCTTCCA
This sequence comes from Lates calcarifer, assembly GCF_001640805.2. NCBI lineage: Eukaryota > Metazoa > Chordata > Actinopteri > Centropomidae > Lates > Lates calcarifer. Next base: position 35,795 of record NW_026115840.1, read on the forward strand.
TGCTAATGGAAAGAACAGAAAGGTGCTGGTTCAAGTTCATGTTATCAAAAACCTAAGTGTTGCACAGTGCAACCTACAGTAACCTACTCTTTGCATTTCAGTAGTCATAGTAACAGTGAGAGACCAAGAGAGACACTAAATCCTGATGTTGTTAATACTCTCCTTAAACCTCTCTGTAAGTAGCTTCAGAGTTAGATGAATATAATTCTAATGCATCACCAGGACTACAGGAAGGAACAACAGATTCTTATGGCTGAAACATTATGACCGTCATTTTACATTTACATTTAATTATGCAAATGTGTGCATAATTTTAATGTACATTTAATATTTAATTGAGACTGATAAAGAAGGCATATACACACAGCATTAAACCAATAACCATACAATAGCCTATACAAACTGATTCAATGTAACAACCATGACATAAATAATAACTAATCTGAATTTTTCATTAGAGTTAAGTTTGTATTATTGCAGTACATTATATTGTAAGGCACACATCATAGTTCGTCCCTCCATATTAATATATTGCAATGGGCATTCACTTCAGTTCAGATATGTGCCATTTTATATCCTATTCTTTAGGATATAAAGAATAGATTCTGTTTGTTAAGGTCAGAGTAAATATTCTGGATTTAGGTTAAATTGTGGTTTTGGTGATCTTGCATTAATTTTTGCATTAAAACTGCGAGGAAACATTCAGCCCATCACAGATGTGCCTGAACATAACTATGCATCTGGAAGAGAAAAAAGGAGACAACTTTTTTCATGCCACACATTTGAATGAGAAAGAAGTTTGCATGTGAAAAAGAAATATAACACATGACTGTAGAATGTAGATAACAGTGCATAAATACAGGATGTAAATGAGATGATCCAGTGTTCAGTCCAGCAGAATAAGGTAGGAAGGATGAAATAAATAAACCATTTATTTAGTTATTTGTGTTTTACCAAGTTTTGTCAAATATTGAAGAGGAACCTTCAATACATAAACATGACAGTGTTTTAATTACGCATGGTCTGTCTGTGTTGAAACAGGAAAAAGGCAACACTGTGAAGGTATTTTATCATCCTTTAGGCCTTGGTTCTGGTTCATGGTTTTTCTTACTTTATGCAGACTCCATCTGGTCTTTTTAGGTATTACCTGGACATATTAGATGTAAACAGAACATTTCTTTTAGTTAAAAAAATATTTAAAAGATCAAGTTTGATTTTAACTTAATTAAATTAAAACAAAAAAAAATAAAAATAAGACATTTAATATTGCACAGTTTTCACTCCTAATGAAATGGCATTTACATTCAGATTTTTTGAGTGCTTACTGCATTTTCTTTCTTTTATGCATATACAAATCATATTCATATTTACAGATTTGTGTACACACATGCACTTTCTTTTATACGTTCACAAATCTTTGTACACTTGCTAATCAGACAAGATGTTTACAAATTCCTGTGCACATTCGAAAATCTGAGAGCACATAAACTGAGAGACAGTTTCACACCTTTAACATACATTTGCAAAAAGCAGGCAAAGGCACAGGTCTGCAGTTAAATATCCAGGACACTGGCAGTGTGCTTTTATTGTGAAATCCTCCTTTTGTTCTCACATCTTACCACTCAGTCCTTCTTATTAAGAGAGGCACATTTTTGTGAGTCTCACTCTGTCAAAGAAATTATTCATAATTTTCAATCAGTGATTCGTCAGTGTTTAACAGTAATTGAATTTTGATATGGGGCAATTATTCATCATTTAAGGTTATTTGCATTAATTTGAAATATTAATGGGTTCTTTTGGGTGAGAGAGAAGATGAGTATTTGGTCACAGAGGAGCTCCACCACTCCAGGCATATATCCCAGCATCCTCTGCACTGTGTGCATGGCTGGCACAGGTCAAAGCAGGGAGTCTACAGATTTTCTGTTCTGAAAGAAAAGAAAATGGATCCTTTGAACATGCAGAGAAGAGCTTAAGTAAATCCTTTAATATGTCTTGAAAGTGTTTCCTCAAAATTATAATTGCAAATGATGATTTTCATGAAATCCAATGTCCTCATTTAATCTTGTCTATATTCTGTCCAGTGAAGAACACATATTGTACATTGTCATAATAACTGGAATGTTTCCCAATCACATTCACTTTCTTCTACTTTATCTAGTTTTAGCTTTATTATTTCTCATATTGTTTTCTGTATTCTATATTCTGAATTCTATTGACTGACAGATATTGTTCAGCAAACTGTACAAACATAGAACATACCTAGCTTTAATTCTTATGAGATTTTAGCCTTTCAATCAGTCCACCTCTTCGGTCCAGTCTGAAATATCTCAACAAATGATGAATGGATTGCCATGAAATTTTGTACAAACAAAAGATGGATGAGGATTTGTGATTTCAGTTTTGATCCTATGCTTTTCCATCTAATGCCACTTACAGGTCAAAGTTTCACTTCCTGTGTGAAATAGCACAGCACATAACACTTAATTAAATGGATTGGTACAGAATTTTGTACAAATGTTCATGGTTCCCAGAGGATGAATCTGCGCCATGACTTCTTCTCTAGCGCCACCATGAGTTTTAAGTGAAATATCTTAACAACTATTGGGTGGATAGCTATGAAATTTAATACAGACATTCATATTCCCCCTTGGAATGATTTGTAACAGCTTTTCTGAAAATCGCGTGCAACTGACTGTTTGAAGTAGGCAACACCAGCAGAGGGTACTATCAGCATGACCTATTGCTGCATTGTTCACAAAACCAAGCTATCGAATAAAAATGGAGGAGGACACTAGCCTGAGACTTGGTGACTAGATCACAATATTGGAGTATCTGTGAAGCAGTGTGTGAAAGTATTTTGTTAGCATGTTAGCTGATGTTAGCATTTTGCTCAAGGCACTGCTGTACCTGAGTACAGTGCGTTAGCATGGCTGTAGACTCTTGTTTAGCCATGATAGAGGGATGTCTCTCTGGATGACAATGTCTGTCAGTCCCCACACTTTGGTGTCCTTTGGACATTCTCAGAGGATGAATCCTTCTTTTACATATCCTGTGAAATAGCTAAAAATCTCCTAGATGGTTCAACACAAAATTTTGTGGTTTCTGATGTTAAATCCTGATAACGTTTCATTTAGCACCATCACTAACTCAAAATTTAAATTGATCCAAAACTAATGACATTACCATCAGCCTCCGTTGTATTTGACTTTCTATACATTAGCTTTCACATTGTGAACATATTTGCACACTGTCTTTAGCATTTAGCTGAAGGCGACACTATGCCTATGCTTCACATGGCTACTGGTATCACTCTAGGCTCGTTTTTTCTTTTCAATTTCCATCCAAGTACTAGTTGATAATAGGCAATCCTATGGTGTTACATTTTCCCCTCAAATTTCAAGTATAATGAGATTTTGGGGCTGGGCACACAGAGAGAGGGAGAGGTTACCATATGAGTCTGTAAGGGTGTGAGATAAGAACAGATTAATAACAGAGAGAATATGGTTTCAGTGTGGAATAGCTGATTTTCTGGTTCAGCGCTCAGAGTGTCACATGTCACTGACCAGATTGTTTTGACACCATGTTAAGAAATTCAGGAGGAAGACGGCCAGCTCATGAAATTTGCAGATTCTGATTGAATTTAGGATATTTTCATAAAGGCCGTGTGGCTGAGATCGAGGTGAGTTTGGCTCTCTCTCAGCCATTCTACTCTTCTCTTGTCGGATTTGAGAAAGGAGGGGGACGACTCTTTCACCCATCAGTGTAGGTGCTCTCTCACATCAAGCAGACAGACAGATATTGGATTTTTTTTTCTTCTTTTGCCTTACATGCGTCTCTGTCTGGTCACGCTTGACTTTACTCAGTCTTTGTACATTTTGACAGACCTCAAAGGCTTTTCTTCAGGTGTATGAATGTATTTAATTTACTGTATAGGTCTGTACCTGGGTCAAACTTCCCCTAAACACCGCCTCACTGCTATTTGGATCATTTCTGTTCCACTATAATTTATGTAATATTGATTTCCCGATTTCAAGGTTTAAATTCTGTTTCAAGGCCTTCTTTTTCAGATGAAATTTTGATTTAGAAACAGTGAATCTATTATTTATTCATGCAAATGAATCCATTCAAATTAAAATATATTGACTCTACTGGAATCAGCCAAATACAGATGAATAATTTTCTTAAACCCACACTGATCTCTTTTGGCCACTTGGGGGCAGTTCAAGAAGTTGTTAAACACAACACTGATTATCACCATATAAACTAATTATGATGAACTTCTCAGCACAGTTGCATATTTACACATCCATAGATACTAGAGCAACATTATAATATATTTGGAGTTTCTGTCCACCTGACAAATGTAACTTCAATACTCACAAAACACAAAATAGGTTGCTTATCCATTCCATTCTTATCCACTACTTAGAAACATTTTCTGATCGGATTTGTCTGTGTCCTCCAAAATCCTTATAAAAAACTGTTGGAAAATTTGACAATGCTGTACTTAAAGTTTGGGCGCAAAACAACGTGGGTAGGGTTAAGGAAAGTTTATGGTTAGGGATGAGATAAGTACTTTGTGAAGGTGTGTGGCTTTGTTATAATGGTTACAGTAAAAACAGTTTAGTTAAAAACTAAACAGGTTGCTGAAAGATTAAATAAAGATGAAAATTAAAATAAGATAAAACCCTTTTTATAACTAATGGCAATGTCATTAGTTTTGCAGGTATGTGGTCATAAACCATAAAAGTGTTGGACCAATTAAAATTTTTAACTAATGATGTTGCTAGATGAAAAGAAGTATCACAAAAGTTACTGTAAGTCATCCTGAGGGGAAGATGAATGTCTCTACTACATTTTCCATCTAATACTTTGTGAGAAATTTCACTTAAAACCATTAATGTCAACCTCATGGTGGTGTTAGAAGAAAAATCAGGGGTCATCAAAGTCTGACGGAGTTATCCTCTGAGGACCATGCATGTCTGTACAAAATTTCATCTTAATCCATCAGATAGTTGTTGAGATATTTCAATCTGGTCCAAAATGGTGGCCTGACACTGCAATCCATAGAGCCATCTCACTAGCATGGCTAAGAATATGGAATATAGCATATAATTTAAACATAATGCTTTCCCAAGTTGCTCCCAGGCTCCTAAATTCCCCAACAAACTACTGACCTCATTGTCCTCATTTGTAGCTGTCCCCCTCAAAGCGCATTTCTTGTGAGATTCTTACATCAAGTATTCAGTATGTGACTTTGTGAAGTCAGTGTGATTCATTTTCACGTCCTAAATCTGCCATCCACTTGCAAAATCCACCTTGAGAAATCCCTCTGACTGCACTGACGGAAAGATGTTGGCTAATATGCAGATCAGGGGCTGGAGCGGATACTTTCCCCTCCTTTAACTTCTCGGTTTTAATGTATCACCTTGAAATCCACAGGGCATCCTCCCTGGAGTCCCTTTGTCTATGAATGCTAATGGGATCTCTCTATGTTAATAATAAATAGCTGCTGATAAAATAATAAATTTCTAATGTCCCTCTCAGACCTTTTCTCTCTCTCTCCTCCGTCTCAGATTAGTTTATCAGGGCTTTGCCGCCCCAAACACTTTGGGCTTAATTATTTAAAATGCCTGAAAAATTCATATCCTTCTTTTTTTGGGTGCAAAAGCCATCGTTCAGCCTGTGAAAATTTGGAAAAAGAGGCGGAGGGGGATGAAATATTCAACAGCGCACAGGCCCTTCAATTATTTTTCAGATGCATGAATGTTAAAAAACACATGCATAGTGAAATGAGCATTTTAAGGCAGAATAATTCCTACAGCTATATAATACAGCACTGTCAATTATTCAGGGCTAAATCTCCCCTGCCGACACTTTACACATTTATGTTTAATCACATTCAGGGAATTTGGATACAATCACTTGGCTGCCATTTGTTTTGTTTTTTCACCCTGAAGCAGTACAATTAAGTGTTAAAAAAAAAAAAAAGTTAGTGGATATTTTATGCTGGCAAATATTAAAAACAATAAGTTGTGTCCATTTGGGAGCAGAGCCCAGTGTTCCAGTTTGTTGTTCACAGGCTTCCAGTGCCTTTACTGGCTTTGGGATGGTCACACACTCCTCACTTTCTCCTTCCCTGCTGGTTTACCTCCCGTCAATGTGTAACCGACAACAAAACATTTAAAAAAAGATGTTGCTATTCTCATCTGTAATTTAAGCATTCCTCTGTGTTATATCCTATCCGTGGTATCTCTCCTCGCTACACAAATGCTTTTGTTTGCTGGCTGTCATTGTGCTGTATTATTTAGAGGCAGAACAAACAGAAAGCCCTCGCCGTCTTCTTCTCCTCTTCCCAATTCATTTGAACACTGGCTCCTCAGGCCTGTCAGCCTATCTACCACAGGGATCAATTTCACCACTGCAAACCCACTGGATCAGATCAGATGGGACGTTTAAACACCCACGCTATCTTTGGCTATGGTGGGTACAGAGGGCCTCTGAGGAGCAGGGTGAAGTCTTCAGGGGGGCTTTCTTCTCACTGAGGCAAGTTTTTTAAACTTATCGAGAAAACTCTTTTTGAAACTTTCTGATTAACTTTTCAGAGAAGAGGTTATGGTGTAATAACAGTTTAAACTCCTTCATGTAATTGAAAAGAACATAAATGATGATGAGAGTTAAATGATGGGCTTAGAGACGTATTTGAGTCTCAAATTAATTTAAATTGCTGCATGACATGCCCAGAGGTTCTGGGTCAGTTTTTTTTTTTTTCTCCTCCCTCCATCTCCATCTCCATCTCCTCATCTGCCCCTGTTTTACTCAGGAAGTATTCAGATCATTTTCTTAATGTAACCAATCAGAGCTGAACTTGAGTTAAATAAGCTTAACCCTATGGAAGAAAATCTGAAGGACAATGCTGGTCATGTTGCTGCGTGGTATATAGAGTTTTACTTGTGCACCAGCTAAGATGTCATTGTGCTGTCACTGTCATAATAAAGCACTGTAAATTGGTTCATTTGTGTTTTTGAATGGTATTTGTTCCTGATGTGTTATTTTCAAAGAAAGAAAAATCACTTCGTTAGACAGTCCTGTATCAGAGAATCACAATTACATCGAACCATCATGTCTGATTGGTCTTTCTTTAAACTTCAAAAACAAGTTGTGGGTAATAGGAGATTTGACAAAGGTATTATTTATTATTTTTAAAATGATGAGGTACAAATACCAGTAAAACCAAGTTCAGTAGTGTCTGTCTATGAATTTATGTTTATGTGTTCATCTGTGTTACATTAATAGATTTCGAAGGCGCCCAGATTATTAAAACATTTATGTATCAGCTTCATGGACTAAATTATTCATTTGGACAGTTCATTTTAAAAATCATGTCTGGAACATAGTTTACATTATTATTATATTAATAGGATGATATTAGCATTATAGCATGAATTATTAAGGATTATAGCTAAATTCAGTGTTTGACTGTTTGCTGCAATCAGCTTGAACAGATAAAGGACTTGATTTGATTGACTTAAAGAAAAATCACACAAATGCTGTGGCCAGATTTTCAAAAGGCACCAACTGAGAGAAGCAGGTATTGATGCTTTTATATGTTAACGACGTCATTCACTCGATAAACCTCAAGGGTATAAACACAACCCACATCTAAACCCACAACATTAGGGTATAGGTGTGCATGCATGATTTTTAAATGTATTCAAATGTGAATCCTTTGCACAGCCCTTCACACGTGCTTATTCGCCCCTTGAGTGCACTTTTCATCTTGCACCGTCATCAGGTAAAATTTCAAGTCTTTAATTTCTGACCAAATTCCTGCAAAACTAATGACATCCCAGCTCTCCAGAACATCGCCATTTAACATCTCTCCACTCATTCTTTTGGTTTTTACAGCCGCAACGTTTCTATTTGGCTCACTCTCACAACTTTTATAATTTCCAACTGCAGCAGGCAACTGTTTTCGATGAAAAACCTCTGAGAAGAGGAGACTGTCCTCCAAAGGGAAAAAACAGCATTAGTCATTTCAGCAAATGCCCAAAAATAAGTGTTTACATTCAAGTGACAAAGACCTCTCTCAGCTGTGAGAGATATGACTCTTGTCCATCGGCAGCAAAGGAGGATACAGCGTGATGTTGTTAAGGGGTCAAAGTCCAAAGAGAGAGGAGTGGAGGGAGGAGGCAATTTTCAGCACTCCATCAAGAACATGGCAGTCATTCTACCTGCTAAACATCAGCGTTGTCATTGCATTGGACTGAAAATGAAACATGAAACCTGTGACTTAAAAGTGACTAGTTTCAGGTGAAGAGTTGAGAACATTATCTATGTGGAGCAATGAGGGAGCCCAACTCAAATTAATTCATGAAACAAACAAATGTCACATTAACCTACCAGTGCTTATTTAATTATATCACCTCTCCTACAATGGTTTAATGGAAACTACTGGAGATTTAGCTTCAGCAGCTGTTTATTTCAATGAACTGATTCCTAATATTCAGTTCACAGTGGTGAGCGTGAGTGCATAACAGCAGCGAGTCTCTCTGAGGTCTGCAGGCAGCAGGAATCAGGAGTAATATCCACAGTCTAACAGGCTAGCAAGCACTAACAAGTCCATGGTGACTCTGGTACATGTATTAATCTGGAAAGCCCAGCAATCTGTCGCCTCAGTATTCTTTGCTGTATAGGCTGCAGTTTGGCAAATGTCAAGGACACCAGTAGAAAAGATTCAGTCATTCATTTTCGGGCAGTGCTAATTTTGTTGGATAAAGTTGGCTAAAATATTAACTTAAATGATGTAAAACCTAAGTTGTATGGCCTTGCAATTTCACATTTCAACCTTTTCTTTTTTAACAGTGTATGGTGATAATAGGGAAGAGAGGACAGAGATTTATGACTGGAGGTGAATAAAGAAGAGGGCAGCAGAGATCTGCATAACAGCAGGTGGATGGCAGGAACAGGAAAGGAGACACAGACAGAAGGCAAAATATAAGAACATATGTTTTAAACATTAAGTGTCTGCTGCACCGACGATGAGTTGTGCACACTGTTAGAAAAAATGTGTTATTCCATAAGTGCACACACGCACACACAAGCACACACACAACACACGCACACCTGGCCTGCATGGTTTATAATCCCTGCGGGCCCTGGGGCCTTGCTCTCAGGGCCCTCAACTGGGTGACAACAAACCTGCCTCTCTGATTTATGGAAATGCAGATGGAGTTTTTATTATGCCTCCTCCTGACACACACACACACACGCTCACATGCACACTCACTCACACACACACCCTCCTGGATTCAGCTAGAGGAAGGACAAAGAGGGTCAAACACTGTAAGAAATGTGTCAACGCTGCACCAAAAATGATGATTAGATTATGGGCTTTGTGTGTGTGTGTGTGTGTGTGTGTGTGTGTGTGTGTGTGTGTGTGTGTGTGTGTGTGTGTGTGTGAAGCCTACATATGTGTGTGTGTTGGGTCTGTGTCTGATGCTAGGACAGCTTGATATTAAATTGCTGTAATTAACATGTGTAAGGATACAATAAATTATACAATATTTTAGGCAGCAAATAATTCATACTCAGGTCAGTGTGTCATCTGCATGAGTTGATTATTTAATGCTGTGTAATATCTGTGTTTGTATTCACTTTTTTCCTGCAATGGTGAAAGAAATATTTGGATTCTTTGGTAAAAGTATAGAAGTATTATATACACGTAAAGTATCAAGTCAAAGCATTTCTGCAGTAAAATGTCCCCTGTGACTAATTATTCTGTATGACATTATCAGATTGTTCAAATGTATTTTTTTCATTGTCCACAACTCCTCATAAAATCCTCCTTTTCCAAAAACACTTTGTCAGAATTGCACCACATTCATATCCTTTCACCCCATCGACTCATTTATTTCACTAAACTCAGCTTTTTACAGTTTCTGATATTCATGTTTTCTAAATATGTATATATTATATATACAGTATATAATACAATTCAAGGAGGCATATCTTCCTGTTCATTTCAGGTTGTATTTTAAAACCAATTCACATATTACTCAACAACACAATGATTCAGTGGAGACCAGTGTCAATAAGGCATAACTCACATACAGGGGTCATATATTTTGTGACTCTTATTGCTCAAATTTTCATCTTCCTTAAAGTCCTCCAAAGCATTTTTTTAAATAAAAAAACCTTTAATCTCTGTTTTATATTATTTCATTTTTCCCCATCAAGTCATATCATAGATATTTTTAGCAGTGTAGATTTGTTTTTTTTTTTAAGGGATTCTGTTCCATTTCACCTCTACCTGCACATGAATTTTCATTGTTTTTTTTCATATGAGTTTTAACCAGTTCATGTATGGTTAGATAGTTCTGTCCTCCTCCAAAGTGTCACCAGATGAGTCTGAGGAATCACGAGATGGTTAAAAGAAGAGGGAAGAGGAAAAAACAAATACAGAAATTTATCATCAGTTTCTGGACTTATCTGCAATATTTTCTTTTTCTGTGAAATATTGGATAGTTATATCTCTCTGGACCTGTGATTTCAGAAGTTCAGGGGGGAAAATTCTATTAATCTTGTACAATGTAGTCTTTCTACATGTTTAATCATCTCTTCTGTATGGGCAGAAATTAACCTGTATGACTAAATCTGGCACATTTACATAATGGACCCAAGTGCTCATGTTAATTAACAGGCATTGTTCCTTCTTTAATATGATTTAAAGAGATGTCTGTTCAGTTTCATATCACAGCACAGTCTCAGTCAAGACTACAGTAGCCACACCATGTAAATTACTACCCCAGTAATATTAAGTCAATCTCATTACAATGTATATGGATCTTTTGTGAAGAATCAGACCATGGAGCTCCAACTTCCAGAAACCCAACTGATTGTCCAAAAGCCAAGTCACTGATCAATCAGGGAGAAATTCAGGACAATTCAGTCATCTGTATAGTGTCTGAGTCTGAGCCAAGAAGGTATAATATTTTAACATGTTGTGAGTCCAGCTATGGTCAAATAAATGTAATGCAGTAAAAGTATCTCAGAATTACACTGAAGTACAGAGTAAATGTACATTTTCCCCCACTCTGTTTCTGTGTGTGTACACGTTTGTAAGCATTTGTTCATAATCTCTCTTTGTTGTGTTTGCACAACCAGACATCTGCATGACTCGCTGTGACAGTAAGATTTCATGCATGCCCAGCGGCACCGCTTATATTGGCAGCAAAAATCTGGAATCGCATGCAACACGACGGAAGAACATTTACATTCGAGCTTGTCGGTTGTTGGTTTTGGGGGAGAGATCAGAGGTGTGAGAAATCCTCAATGAGATCATATGAGCATTTGTTTCTTTCATCTGAATATTCATAACGTCCAAATCATCATCTGTGTCAAAGAAGGGAAGGTGCATGGTGGGGGGAAGGTAAAGGTGTAAAGACTACTTGCTTTTGATTAGGGAACCTCTTGTGTGAACAATACTTTCTGTTAGTCTTCATCTAGGAAGAGGAACAAAGGGAAAAAGTGAGGAAACGGGAAATGATAGAGGGATAAATGAAAAAGCAGAATAAAAAAGGAGCATCAATAGGAGGAGGAATGATTTGCTTGCCCACACACTTCTGAGATTAAAAAAAAATCTTTCTTTCTTTTCTCTTCTCCTTTTTTTTTTACGCTCTTTCACTCACATCTGAGTTTTCCACTTCAATTTCTTTTCTCTTCCCCCCACCATCCTCTCTGGAGTGCTCTTTATCCCCCAGTCCTCAGTATCCTCCCAAACCCTCCCTCCTTTCCTTCCTCCCCTATCTCTCTCTCTCTCTCGCTCATCTCATCCCCACAACCCCACCCCTCAGCGTTTAGTGATTAATGCGAGTTTTAATTGTCATGCTCACTTTTATGCTCATTAAAGTGTATTATGCAGCAGTTAGGGTATTAAAGTTCAGTGAGAAATTTCATGCATACTGATGAGAATGCAAATGAGCCCAGCGTGAAAAGATACTATGGTTTGTGTTGTGCATGTGTGTGTGTGTGTATGTGTGTGTGTGTGTGTGTCTGATTATCCCCAGGAGTGAGTGCCGAGTGTCATTATCACCCACACTGGCCATCTTAGCAGAGCAGAGAGAGCCCATCTATAGAAATCATGTTAATGGGAGTCTTGAAGCATTCTTTATGCTTGAATACCTGATTGTATATAACATATGATGCTGTGTGTTGCAAGAAACGCTGCATGGGCTTTTCAGTACAACAAAAAGACAAATAACAAAATCAGAACTGCCAAAGTTGAAACTGAAGGTTTAGCTTAGATATCTGCAACAAGATTTGTGGTGTGAACAAAGGACAGAAAGCGTATATGTTAATGAGCTTTAAAAAGAAGCTGTGTAGCGATAGCTTGAATAGTATATCCACAGCTGTGCTTTGAGCTAAATGCTCATGTTAAACAGCTGTACTTTCTGATAGCACTAGCATAAAGTAGAGCTGAAGCTGCTGGACATGCCAATAGTTTTGCAGGGATTTAGTCAATGAATCAGTATTGGTCAGTTAAAAATGTTGAAATGTTGGTGTTGTGTGGATATTTGGTACAAGAGCTATAGGCAAGCCATGTATGGATGTGATGACAGACAGAAAATGCTAATGCACTTTAAAAACCAGACATGTAGCTGAAGATGTAGGTACCCATATGTATGTATACACATGTCTTTACCTCTGTTTGACTTCAGTGTGCAGGGATTTGGTGATAAATCAAAGTATTTCCAGTAAAAAATCTTTGACCTGATGATGGCACTAGACATGCTGTAAACCTGGGACTTCCTGGAGTAATTGTCCCTGCTTGATTTGAACAACACTAATAATCTGCTGTCGTGCTCTCAGCTCTGTGAGAGATTTTGGCACAACTGCGCTTTGAGCTAAAAGCTATGACATTTCTAACATGCTGATGCTCAGCAAGTATAATGCAAAGAATAGTGTGAAACAGCCATTAATCTATTGTGATATATTTCGCTGATGTCAAATGTTAGAGGGTTTTTAAAAGATCTGCATTCTTTAGCTCTGCATATTTTGGTTTTGCTGCAGTTTTGACTCAATTTCTACACTTTGAGTTATATACAGAATATGCTTTTTGACAACACTGTATCAAAAGCATGTGGAGGGAAAGCAGCAAAAACAAGTGAGGACCCAAGTTGGCCATGATTGTTGCTGATCGACCTAAGAACAATCTGTGGCAGCAAGCTGTAAAACTGATGTTTCCTGAGCTTTGGTTATTCTGATAACAAAAGAAACATCAAATTAACAGTCACATTTAGGCATTTCAAAATCATAACTAGTGTTGACTTGATGGTGGTGTTATGTAAAAGTCAAAGGATCACCACAGTTATTACAGTTCATCCTGTGGGGAACATGAATGTCTGTGCTACATTTCATGGCAAGCCATTCAAACGTTGAGACGTTTCACTGAAAGCCATACGTCAGCCTCATGTTGGCACTAGATGAAAGCTCAGGGGATCTCTAGAGTCATTAGGATTCATCCTCTGGGAACTGTGAACGTCAGCACAAAGTTTTGTGCCAATCAAACAGTTGTTGAGATATTTCAATCTGGATCAAAGTCCAACAGGCAGACTGAGACCGGCATGTCTAAAGTCAGAATTATGGTAAAGTAAATGAGTTGTCTTGATGAAATGCATGTCCTCTTAGTGAAAAAGAAGATAAGAACCTTAAAACTATATATTTCTATACATTTGGAATTTAAATGCAATAAAGTGAAAGTGAAATGAAATGAAATGCCCTAAAAAAAAAACGAGCACAGAAGCAGTTGTTAGAAAGTGGTTCCATCTTGTTCAAGACAGTGTGTTGTGCATGTCGATGTTGCTGTCTTCCTCTCTCAGACCACCTGCTGTTTCCACCATGCTGAGCGAATAGGCTCAGTCATTACTTCGCTTCTACTGCGCTGTCTGCAGGGTAAAATGAGACAATAGTAAAGATTTTCAACCGGGGGCCTAAATCATTTACACAGCATGGAGCAAGTGTGCTGAAATGAGGCTGCTGATAACGCTGTCCTGCTGGAGCAGCAGGTGGCACTGTAACTGTGAAATAATGGGAGGAAAAAGAGACAGATAAACTCATTACAGTGACAAACAGCATGTTTATGCACGAATAAAACTGTTTAAATTCAGGTCTGAAATGTTCCCCTGATGCTGATCAAAAGCAGATATCTGACATTTTCAGGTGGGGGCTACTGGGAATATGATTTTTTTTTTTCCAGTAAGACATTCTTTAACTCTGTATGGATTGAAATAAACTGTCAAAGAAATGATCGTGTTCTAGCTTGCATTCTAGCTGTAATAACTGGCAAAGATATATGTTGTTTGTTATTAGCATTTGACTATTCCTTCCAAAACTTTTTACCTTTCTGATTTTACAGGTTTTGTTAAGTTTAGGTGCCTTTCAAAAATGTACAAGTTGAGAAAACTCAAACAAATACAGCTTTTTCAGGTGCAGGAAAAGATAATGGCTTGGTTTTCATTATCATTCCTTTTTTTTGCTCCTGACAGACAAGAGTCATAATTCCCACGGCCACTTTGTCACTTGAACATCAATTTGGAGATTTGCTGAAATGTCTGATGCTGCAGTTTTTCCAACCTCAGGGGCATGGCAAGAGATTCTGAGCCACAATAAATATATGGGCAAGACTCTCCGTCCAGCTCTGTGGCCCCCTGAGTCATTCAGGACGCCCCTAACAATGGTCCCAATTTCACAGAACCAACAGACAGACACCATTCACTGTCCAAACAACACACTGCATTTGACTTTAACCATTAATGTCACATCGCTTCAATTCAGCTTTCCCTCAGCTTATGAAACACAAATGAGGCCAGGTTAGTTCCTCTTTTCATAAAGCTCCATTAATCAATATTTTTATACTGACACTAATTCAACTGACTTCATGTGAAGTTAAAGAACCCACAGAAACTCTGATAAAGTAACTAAAGCTATATAGTGGAGTAAAAGTTATAAGAATCAAAGAAATAAGGAAATACCCCAAATTAAAAGCACCTTGAAACTGTGTCTCTACCACTGACTGGCTGACAGGAAGCATTAACTGCACTTCAAATATTAGGACATACTAATTACAAACAGAAAACTGGTGGGAAAAAAATTTTCATACTGAACCTATTGTTTCAACTGTAGCCATCTATTCTGGGACTGGTTTACACCTGGGACTCCAGGTTGAATGCACTTTAACCAGCTGATAAAACAGAAATCCAGCAGTTTAGGCCCTCGAGGACAACTTGGGAAAAAAAACAACATGACCATTGGTCCATAGTTGAACTCTGTCCAGTTTGGCCTGGGGTGACTAATGTTCATGTAAATAATCAGGGTCAAAAAACGATTGCGTGTCCTTTTTAGATGTTATATATTTGTGTTGTCCGATACCACCACTGTTGGTATTGATGCCACTCATATCTCTGTTTCAATATGAAGCTACAGCCAGGAGATGGTAACCTTAGCTTAACGTAAAAACTGGAAACAGCTCTGTCCCGAAGGAAACAAAATCTACTCACTAGCAGCTCTCAAGATCACAAATCAAGATGTCATGTCTTTTCATTCTGTACAAAACCAAAATGTACAATAAATACTATTAAATTTCTGTTACAAGCAAAAGTCTGCATTCAGAATTTTACTTAAGATGTTAATTTTTAAGCCAATAATCTGCTTTTTTTTTGCAGAAAAGTAACTGAACTGATAAATGCAGTTGCATAAAAAGTAAATGCAGTAAATAACAGATTAATCATTTAAGTCATTTTTTAGGTAAAAACATTTTTAAAAAAATCACTGAAACTAGCTTCTCAAATGTGAATATTTGCTGTATCATAGTTTTCTATGACAGTAAACTGAACATTCATTTGAGCTTCAGAG
>NW_026115841.1:0-14081 GCF_001640805.2 Lates calcarifer
TGCCCTAAATGTTTATAAACATTCAGACTGAATGTTTTTAAAACATTAAAATTTCACAAAGATTCATATTAGATAGGCTGAGATTTAGATTTCCACTCTCCTTTTAACAGGGTACAGCAGTTGTTCATTATGAGCTTATTTAGCGTCCAAATGCTGCGTAAGGTGCATGTTCACACACTGGTCTCACTTAGAGCACCCACAGCAGACAACAGGTTTCCCCTCGGCTATGATTGCTTTGAGACATTCTGAATGTAAACATGACAAATTGACATAGATTCGTGTTAGAGAGGCTGAGATTTAGATTTCCACTCTCCTTTTAACAGGGTACAGCAGTTGTTCATTCTGAGCTAATCGTGTCTGAATTCAGCTAACAATGGATCTTCACACACTGGTCTCACTTAGTAGAGCACCCACTGAAAGAAACAGGTTTCCCCTGGGCCACTGACTGATGTCATAGATTGTGAATGTTTATAAACATTACAATTTCACAGAGATTCATATTAGAGAAGTTGAATTTAAATTTCGCCTCTCCTTTTAAGAGGGGTACAGCAATTGTTTATTGTGAGCCTATTTCATCGTCCAAATGCTGCGTCTAGTAGATCTTCACACACTGGCCTCACTTAGAGCACCCAAAGAAGAAAAGAGGATTCCCGCCGGCAATATTGATCCTGAGCGTGTATGAACTATTGTTCTAAATGTTTACAAACATTACGCTGAATGTTTACAAACATTATGCTGAATGTTTACAAACAATAAGCTGAATGTTTACAAACATAAGCTGAATGTTTATAAACATTTGGCTGAATGTTTACAAACATTACGCTGAATGTTTACAAACATGTACGCTGAATGTTTACAAACACGATAAATGTTGATAAACATTTGCCCTAAATGTTTATAAACATTCAGACTGAATGTTTTTAAAACATTACAATTTTCACCAGAGATTCATATTAGAGAAGTTGAAATTTAAATTTCGCCTCTCCTTTTAAGAGGGTACAGCAATTGTTTATTGTGAGCCTATTCATCGTCCAAATGCTGCGTCTAGTAGATCTTCCACACACTGGCCTCACTTAGAGCACCCAAAGAAGAAAAGAGGATTTCCCGCCGGCAATATTGATCCTGAGCGTGTATGACTATTGTTCTAAATGTTTACAAACATTACGCTGAATGTTTATAAACATTTGCTGAATGTTTACAAATTACGCTGAATGTTTACAAACATAAGCTGAATGTTTACAAACATAAGCTGAATGTTTATAAAACATTTGGCTGAATGTTTTACAAACATTACGCTGAATGTTTACAAACATTGCTGAATGTTACAAACATTACGCTGAATGTTTACAAACATTTTACGCTGAATGTTTACAAACACGATAAATGTTGATAAACATTTGCCCTAAATGTTTATAAACATTCAGACTGAATGTTTTTAAAACATTAAAATTTCACAAAGATTCATATTAGATAGGCTGAGATTTAGATTTCCACTCTCCTTTTAACAGGGTACAGCAGTTGTTCATTATGAGCTTATTTAGCGTCCAAATGCTGCGTAAGGTGGCATGTTCACACACTGGTCTCACTTAGAGCACCCACAGCAAGACAACAGGGTTTCCCCTCGGCTATGATTGCTTTGAGACATTCTGAATGTAAACATGACAAATTGACATAGATTCGTGTTAGAGAGGCTGAGATTTAGATTTCCACTCTCCTTTTAACAGGGTACAGCAGTTGTTCATTCTGAGCTAATCGTGTCTGAATTCAGCTAACAATGGATCTTCACACACTGGTCTCACTTAGTAGAGCACCCACTGAAAGAAACAGGTTTCCCCTGGGCCACTGACTGATGTCATAGATTGTGAATGTTTATAAACATTACAATTTCACAGAGATTCATATTAGAGAAGTTGAAATTTAAATTTCGCCTCTCCTTTTAAGAGGGTACAGCAATTGTTTATTGTGAGCCTATTCATCGTCCAAATGCTGCGTCTAGTAGATCTTCACACACTGGCCTCACTTAGAGCACCCAAAGAAGAAAAGAGGATTCCCGCCGGCAATATTGATCCTGAGCGTGTATGACTATTGTTCTAAATGTTTACAAAACATTACGCTGAATGTTTACAAACATTATGCTGAATGTTTACAAACATTAAGCTGAATGTTTACAAACATAAAGGCTGAATGTTTATAAACATTTGGCTGAATGTTTACCAAACATTACGCTGAATGTTTACAAACATGTACGCTGAATGTTTACAAACACGATATAAATGTTGATAAACATTTTGCCCTAAATGTTTTATAAACATTTCAGACTGAATGTTTTTAAAACATTACAATTTCACAGACATTCATATTAGAGAAGGTTGAAATTTAAATTTCGCCTCTCCTTTTAAGAGGGTACAGCAATTGTTTATTGTGAGCCTATTCATCGTCCAAATGCTGCGTCTAGTAGATCTTCACACACTGGCCTCACTTAGAGCACCCAAAGAAGAAAAGAGGATTCCCTCCGGCAATATTGATCCTGAGCGTGTATGACTATTGTTCTAAATGTTTACAAACATTACGCTGAATGTTTACAAACATTATGCTGAATTGAATGTTTACAAACATAAGCTGAATGTTTACAAACATAAGCTGAATGTTTATAAACATTTGGCTGAATGTTTACAAACGATTACGCTGAATGTTTACAAACATTACGCTGAATGTTTACAAACATGTACGCTGAATGTTTACAAACACGATAAATGTTGATAAACATTTGCCCTAAATGTTTATAAACATTCAGACTGAATGTTTTTAAAACATTAAAATTTCACAAAGATTCATATTAGATAGGCTGAGATTTTAGATTTCCACTCTCCTTTTAACAGGGTACAGCAGTTGTTCATTATGAGCTTATTTAGCGTCCAAATGCTGCGTTAAGGTGCATGTTCACACACTGGTCTCACTTAGAGCACCCACAGCAGACAACAGGTTTTCCCCTCGGCTATGATGCTTTGAGACATTCTGAATGTAAACATGACAAATTGACATAGATTCGTGTTAGAGAGGCTGAGATTTAGATTTCCACTCTCCTTTTAACAGGGTACAGCAGTTGTTCATTTCTGAGCTAATCGTGTCTGAATTCAGCTAACACATGGATCTTCACACACTGGTCTCACTTAGTAGAGCAGCCACTGAAAGAAACAGGTTTCTCCTGGGCCACTGACTGATGTCATAGATTGTGAATGTTTATAAACATTACAATTTCACAGAGATTCATATTAGAGAAGTTGAAATTTAAATTTCGCCTCTCCTTTTAAGAGGGTACAGCAATTGTTTATTGTGAGCCTATTCATCGTCCAAATGCTGCGTCTAGTAGATCTTCACACACTGGCCTCACTTAGAGCACCCAAAGAAGAAAAGAGGATTCCCGCCGGCAATATTGATCCCTGAGCGTGTATGACTATTGTTCTAAATGTTTACAAACATTACGCTGAATGTTTACAAACATTATGCTGAATGTTTACAAACATTGCGCTGAATGTTTACAAACATAAGCTGAATGTTATAAACATTTGGCTGAATGTTTCAACATTACGCTGAATGTTTACAAACATTTGGCTGAATGTTTACAAACATTATAGATATTGATAAACATTTGGCTGAATGTTTACAAACATTATAGATATAACATTTGGCTGAATGTTTACAACATTACGCTGAATGTTTACAAACATTTAACACGATAAATGTTGATAAACATTTGCCCTAAATGTTTATAAACATTCAGACTGAATGTTTTTAAAACATTAAAATTTCACAAAGATTCATATTAGATAGGCTGAGATTTAGATTTCCACTCTCCTTTTAACAGGGTACAGCAGTTGTTCATTATGAGCTTATTTAGCTTCCAAATGCTGCGTAAGGTGCATGTTCACACACTGGTCTCACTTAGAGCACCCACAGCAGACAACAGGTTTCCCCTCGGCTATGATTGCTTTGAGACATTCTGAATGTAACATGACAATTGACATAGATTCGTGTTAGAGAGGCTGAGATTTAGATTTCCACTCTCCTTTTAACAGGGTACAGCAGTTGTTCATTATGAGCTTATTTAGCGTCCAAATGCTGCGTAAGGTGCATGTTCACACACTGGTCTCACTTAGTAGAGCACCCACTGAAAGAAACAGGTTTCCCCTCGGCCACTGACTGATGTCATAGATTTGTGAATGTTTATAAACATTACAATTTCACAGAGATTCATATTAGAGAAGCTGAAATTTAAATTTCGCCTCTCCTTTTAAGAGGGTACAGCAATTGTCTATTGTGAGCTTATTCATCGTCCAAATGCTGCGTCTAGTAGATCTTCACACACTGGCCTCACTTAGAGCACCCAAAGAAGAAAAGAGGATTCCCGCCGGCAATATTGATCCTGAGCGTGTATGACTATTGTTCTAAATGTTTACAAACATTACGCTGAATGTTTACAAACATTATGCTGAATGTTTATAAACATTTGACTGAATGTTTACAAACATTATGCTGAATGTTTATAAACATTTGGCTGAATGTTTACAAACATTACGCTGAATGTTTATAAACATTTGGCTGAATGATTACAAACATTACGCTGAATGTTTACAAACATTATAGATATTGATAAACATTCAGTCAAATGTTTATAAACATTATAGAAGTTGATAAACATTGGCGTGTATGTTTTTAAACATTGCCGTAAATGTTTATAAACATTCAGCATGAATGTTTACAAACACTATAGGAATTTATAAACATTTGCCCTAATGTTTGTAAACAATTAGTGTCACTGTATTATGAACATTAGAAATCATATGATTTCCACTCTCCTTTTAACAGGGTACAGCAGTTGTTCATTCTGAGCTAATCGTGTCTGAATTCAGCGATAACTGTATCTTCACAAACTGCCATCACTGAGAGCACCCAAAGAAGAAAACAGGATTCCCGTCGGAAATATTAATCCTGAGCGTTTATGAATATCCTTCTGAAATGTTTTCAAACATTCATGCTGAATGTTTGAAACGTTATAGAAGTTGATAAACATTGCCGTGAATGTTTGTAAACATTCAGGCTCACTGTATTATGAACATTAGAATTCATATGAGAGAGGCTAAGATTTCGATTGCACATACTCCATTCACTTAGAACACGCACAGCAAACAACAGGTTTCCCCTCGGCTACTGATTGCTTTGAGACATTCTGAACGGAAACAGCAGAAACTGACAAAGATTCATGTTAGAGAGGCTGAGATTTAGATTTCCACTCTCCTTTTAACAGGAAACAGCAGTTGTTCATTCTGAGCTAATCGTGTCTGAATTCAGCGATAACTGTATCTTCACAAACTGCCATCACTGAAAGCACCCAAAGAAGAAAACAGGATTCCCGTCGGAAATATTAATCCTGAGCGTTTATGAATATCCTTCTGAAATGTTTGTAAACATTCATGCTGAATGTTTATAAACATTATAGAAGTTGATAAACATTGCCGTGAATGTTTGTAAACAATCAGGCTAAATGTTTATAAACATTATAGAAGTTGATAAACATTGGCGTGTATGTTTGTAAGCATTGCCGTAAATGTTAGACTGACCTAGTGAAACCTAGTGAAAAACGTCCATGTGAGTATGTGACCACCTCCACAGTGTCAAGAGGGCACCCCAGGACAGAGCTGGCTTTCTTGATCAGCTTGTCCAGTCTCTTCCTGTCTGCTGTCAAGATGCTGCTGCCCCAGCAGACCACTCCATAAAAGATGGCTGATACCATAACTCTGTCATAAAAAGTCCTCAGCAGTGCCCCCTGCACTCCAAAGGACCCGAGTCTTCTGAGCAGGTAGTCTACTCTGAGCCTTCTTATAAAGTACAGTGGTGTTGTCTGTCCAGTCCAGTCTATTGTTCAACTGAACACCCAGGTACTTATAAAATGTCACCATCTCAATGTCTCTTCCCTGGATGTTTACTGGTGCTGGGGGGGAGTGTCTGCTCCCCCTGCGGAAATCCACCACCAGTTCTTTGGTCTTCCCTGCATTGATCTGGAGGCAGTTCTGCAGGCACCAGTCTACAAAGTTCTGCATCAGTTCTCTGTACTCCCTGTCATCATCATTTGTGATGAGGCCGACGACTGCAGAGTCGTCAGAGAACTTTTGCAGGTGGCAGTGAGGTGAATTGTATTGGAAGTCTGAAGTGTAAGGTTGGGTTGTTGTCTCACCTGGGTTGTTGTGAGGGAGAGGTTGGAGCAGGGGGGCTGTGTGTTGGCAGGTGTGGGTGGAGGGGGTGGGTGTTTGGCAGGAGAAACGGTCAGTGTGGACACACAGTGAGGCCGGTGTGTGAGAATCCTCGTTTCTCACTGTAGACTCACAGTGAGTCCTATGTCTGAAAGTCCTTGTGTCTCCGCTTCTGCTCGCTCAGAATTAACAAATGATGTCATCATTGAAAGGAGATGAGAACCTGAAGTCTCAGCCAATCTAACAGTATTTTTATTCTTAAATTATACTGTTCATTAACAATCGGGAGGTATGGAAACAGTCAGCGGCCGAGGGTGACCTTGTTGCCTTCTCGAACTAAGGCCAGTGAGGACCAATGGGGTGGTCAGTCTGTCTTCCCCAATGGTATACAAGTGTTGTTTTAATTGTGTTAATAATGGTTGACCTGTTTCTCCTATGTAAATTAGGTTGCAGACACAGCAGGTTCTGGCGTAGACCAGGTTCTGTGTTTGGAGGGAGAGGTTTTCTATTATTGGGGCATTGGCTCCCCCGTGTGGGTTATTAAGAAGTTTTCTAGGGTGAAAGGCCCAATGTTCTCCTCCTCTCTGTCCTGGTCTCTGTCTTTGAAACTTAGCTCTTACCACGGCATCCTTAAGATTTTTTTTTCTTAATGCTGAGATTGGTAGATAGTATCTAAGTTGGTCGTGCTGCAACATAAATTTTTCAAAATTGTTCTTGAGTTGATTTTGTAGGGGTAAGTAAAGTTTGGAATAGGTGGTGACTAGGGGGACTATTTTATTCAGGTCTCTGGTATGATTCTCGTGGTGATGTCCCTGCCCAGCAGCCCCAGTCAGAGGGCCATCCTGTGAGCGAGTGGGAGTGAGGGTGGCCAGAGTGGTCTTTTTTATGGTTCGTAAGAACTGTCCAGAGTCGCCCCTCTTCCTTAGACTTTTAAAGAGAATAGAAATTGATTTCTGCATGTCTGCTTCACAGGATGAGATTCTATAGAAGCGAATAATTTGGGATTTAACAATGCCTCTAAATGTGTGTTTGGGGTGATAGCTGGTCTTATGGAGAAGGGCATGAGTCTCGGTTGGTTTTAAAAAGGTAGTTTCTTCTTCTTGTTGTTTAGATTTCCGTAAAAAACTGTAGTGTCTAGAAAATTGACTTCAGAGGATTAGGTTATATTAAACTTTAATAAAAGAATGGTGATTGTTTAATATATGAATAAACTCTAGGAATTTTGCCTCCCCATATTGCCAGGCCCCAATGATGTCATCCAAGAATCTAAAGTAGAAGCAGGATTTCAGAGGACACTTTTCCAGTGCTTCCTGCTCCCACTCGCTCATGTACAGGTTGGCGTAGGAGGGTGCATAATGGTGTCCCATCACAATACCTACTACCTGCAGGTACTGCTTCTGAACAAACTCAAAATCATTATATTTCAGGCACACCTGTAGGAGTTGCAGGATCTCTGTATCAGGCCTTTTCAAGTCTGGGTATCTCTGGAAGATAGTCTTGACCACTCTGAGGCCCATCTATGTGTTTATGTTAGTATGCAGGCTGTCGATATCTATTGTGAACAGCATGGCTGTTGGGGGAGGACCAAAGGACGGATCAGATCTAGGAAGTGGTAAGTATCTTTCAGGTAACTCGGGTGTTAGAGAGAGGGCCGAGGAAAGAGTCTATATACAAAGAGATGTTGTAGGTGGCACTACTGCAGTCGGAAACTATCGGTCTACTAGGGGGACTGCGTAGGGCACAGTGGGGTTCTTTGTGGATTTTTGGAAGGGGATAAAAATGTCTGTTACGTGGAGCGGTGGTCCAAGCAAAAAATCCGTTATTTAGCAGTAATGTACTTTGAGTTGTATAATTTATGGACTATTTCTTGGATTTTGGATTGGGTTTGAAGGCTCTCTGGGATGAGTTTATAATATTTTGGATTGGCCAGTTGTCTGTTGGCTTCCATGGAGTATTGTTATTTGTCCATGATGACTACTTTGGATCCTTTGTCAGCGGGTTTGATTATGATGTTGGCATTATTTTGCAGGTCCTTCAGAATTTTTCTCTCCTCCAAGGAAGAAGGATCGTCTGCCTGTGGAGGAGGTACATGAGAGTTGAAACATTCAATGTCCTTGCAGATGAGGGCCCTGACTAGTTTGCCCAGGTGTTCCCAGGCTGGTTCCCAGTTGGATGTGAGGGTGAAGGACGTGATGTCGGGGTTAAAGTCCTAAAAGCAATCTAAGAGCTTAATTCTCCTGTGATACAAATAAAGGTCCCTACGCAGTCGGTAGGGTGGTAAGGTGGTAGAGAGCTATAAATACCCCTGTGTGTTGCAGGTAGTCTCTGTTATGGTTCCCAGTTTCTTTTCTATTAGAGGGACATTTTGGTCTATATCTCGGGAACTGAAAGTTTTATGGACTTGGGAGTGGATTGCAGGTGCCCTAATACAGCATTTTATTCTGATACATATACACTAACAAAAACAACATTGCTCCTTGCATTAGAACCCCTTAGAGATGTGTATCTGCTTACAACTAAATTCAAACAAACTTCTGTTATCCTTTGTTTTTAAACAGAATAGGACCATTGCTGGCCTTCTGGCCAGGAGAAGACCAGTGTAGGGGGTCCGGGCCCCAGCATGGAGGTCTTCAGACTCCCTGTGAGGGAGAGGTGAAGGTGGGAGCTGCTGAAGGGAGTGCTTGATGCTATGGATGAGGCTGCTGAAGCCAAACAGTACATTGTTGTCAGCTCACATGGTCACACAATTATTATTCTCTTTGTCTTTAAAACGAATAGATGCTGATGGCATGGAGGAGGGGAAAAGGAGGGGCGGAAATGAGGACAGTGGAAAGAGAATTTAAAAAATAAAAACTGGTCTTAAAAACATATAGTTTGGATTGTGTTTTTTACTGTTACAGTAATCACGATTATAACTTTGGTACTGTCATTCAACATTGTTTAAATATTCAAGGGCAAAAATAATACTCTGTATAAATGATAAAGAAAACATCTTGTTTACATGACCTATACAAAGCACTGGTAGTCATATCTTGCTGATGTCTTCAGAGCAGTCATTTGTGAGAGGAGGAAGTTGAAATGTGTTTTCATGCCAGGGCCACTAGATGGCAGCAAGAGACTGCACATTAAGCCAGGATCAGTCACTTTGACACTTGATGATCCCCACTTTGGCAGGCAGAAAAGCCTCCAGGAAAAGACAAACACATTAATGTGGCTTGGATGTGATGGTGGCCTACATGCTATGCCACACAAATAATATAATATGAAGTCCCTTGAAGTCACTTGTTTTTTTTTGTTCTGTGACAACGCTGGCTTTTGAAGCGGGTTACAATAGGTAACCATGCAGTCTCAGTAAATAAGTTATAGGCAGAGTGATATGATAGTGATGAGTTATTTTTTCACTTGACAATGGTTAGATGTGCTGTCTTTGAGCATATTCTAAATGTCTAGTTGACCAATCATATTGCTTGGTCAGAACTACTTGTTGTATAGCTTCTATTATTACCTATTTGTCTTCAACACCAGACCATGATCTTCACCCTTATCCTAACCACTCCCCTACCACATGCCTGGAAAAAGAGAAAACAAAAGTATGTGTCACAAACTTGGAAGTACCATCTGTAACCATTGTGGAGTTGGGAAACACAAAAGTATAGTAAATTGATTTAGTAGATTTTTATCTTTGGCTAGGAAGGTCATATATGCATGGGAAAAAAGTACCTTTGGGTTCTTACTGTGCCCAGCTACCTACCAGTTAAATTTGGTGCCCATAGCACCACCTACAGTACATTAAGGTCAAGTTTGAAAAGGGGCCAAATGGTCTTTGGTTGCTCCTAAACACTTTCTAGGGGGGATGCAACTTCAGGTCACTGCCACCTTCAAAGCAAAAGTTATTCAACTAAAACCAACTGCACCTTGGGTGCAGGGTGGCTGAAATCCCCTG
Source organism: Lates calcarifer (assembly GCF_001640805.2). Taxonomy (NCBI): domain Eukaryota; kingdom Metazoa; phylum Chordata; class Actinopteri; family Centropomidae; genus Lates; species Lates calcarifer. The sequence goes on from NW_026115841.1 coordinate 10,192, forward strand.
TCCTCAAGTTGCACTTCACAAAAGTCATTACTCAAACCCTATACCAAAGAGGTGAATGAAGAAACTTTTAAAACTGCACTACTGTGTCTTTTTCATGAAAGTAATCATGAAAGTATTTTGTTTGTGTGTCTTCAAGGGACCAAAAGATCTTTTTTTTTTCTTTTGCACATTTTCCTACAGGTGTGGTCTTCTACCATTGCCATACTGTACTAAGATAGTGGGTGAAATATTTCACAGGGCTTCAAGATCAGAATTACTTATATGCACATATCAAGAGAGGTGAATGAAGGCAGTAGCTTTGTAGGCTTCTCTGACATTGGCACAGATCAAGGGTTTTATTTTCAGTGGTAGGACAATTAACAAACTGCGTAAATCCAGTCAGGCGGGAAGAGAAGGAAACACGATTGAAGTCTCCTGATATTCTCCTGACTGAATTCTCTTGGTGCAGAGTATGGTCTCATACCAACTGCCAATAATTCAATATGGCAGTTAACCAACTGTGAGACTGCCAGGAGTCTCTCAGGGAGCCCTGTTGGCAGCTTTAACCATTAAACAATTGAAAGTACTAAGGGCGCAGAAGAGTATAAATGAGACTTGCACTTTAAAGTAATTTCTATTCTAGTTTGTTTAGTGTTTTGTAGAATTTAAATTATAATTTGTATGAGTAAATTAAAAACAATGCAAAGTGTGCAGGGTGACAAAATTAATATTTTGTATTTTATCTTATTTCTTTAATTGACTTCCTGTGTAAACAGTCATTTGATGGCTGGCGTTTGGACTACACGGTGAGTTCTCTTCAGAATTTCTCAGTAATCATACCCTGAGAAATATCAACCAAAATGGCTTAAAATGATAACCAAACAAGCTTATGATGAGCAGTCCTTATGTCTATGTTTTGTTGACTTCAATCACAAAATTTTACTGTTTTTCCTTTTTTCTTGAACTCGTGGGGTTTTTTACCATTTAGGTTCTTAACTGTAGAAGTTGGGTGTTTTAACCTTTATATACTCATTGGCCACACTCCATTAGGTACACCTTGCTAGTACTAGGTTGGACCCCCGTTTGCCTTCAGAACTGCCTTAATTCTTTGTGCCATAGATTCAACAAAGTGTTGGAAACATTCCATTTTCCATTTTCTCTCAGCTCTTTGACTCTTGGAGTTTCTTCAGTTATGCCTATGTCAATATTGTACACAGTTGTCTGCAAAAATGTGTACAGGCTGGATAGAGAATCATCATGCTTCACACTGAAGACAAAATTAGACTTAAATAGCTCATCAAAAGCCCCCAAGGACGTACATGACTGACATGGTACAAGCTTTTTGTCCAAGACAACGTAAAAGGTGAAAACCTGCGCTCTTGAAATTCCTGTGGCAAGAAGATACGGCTGAGAGCCCCCTTCAGTGGTCATCAGATGATCCTCATCTTTGACATGACTGAAACACAATGAAGACATCACCTTATAAATAATTTGCTTAAAAAAATTTAAATTCACTGCAGCATTTTGAATGAAATAGTGTTATTCACAAACCTTTTGAAATTTCACCAGATGATCTGTTGCCTCTTCAATGCTGATTTTCGTGGGCCGTTTTCTTCCAGTCGGTTGTGGTGTGAGAAGATGCAGCAGGACAAGAATAGACGACATATCACTGTCCCACTCTGGAAATAGAGGAAATAATACTAATTATTTTAAAATGGTCCATTTTGTGCATCTCTAGATTCCGTCATACCTTGTGTTTGCTTTATTGTAATCTTTTAAAACAAAAAAGTACAAGTGTGCTAGTTATAACAAATTTTGTTAGAGACATTATTTATGTTAAACTTTTATGCAAACAGATTTCAGTTATTTAATAATACAGTTTGTTCTTCTGGGAAGTAGTCAATAAAATCCTTCTCCATCCTGGAGATTTTATTTGATTTTGATGATGTACCTGGATCATCAGTGGTGTCAGATCCTTCATTCAGAAGCAGATTTCAGATGTCATTTTAGAAGTGAGGGTCTCCTTTAGGTTCTTGGCCTCCTGGATGACTTTGTCTTTAAAACTGGTGTTCCATTTTTGCAGGAATCTTGATGCAGCCTCTTCTCCAAACATCAGGGAGAAGTCTTTGCAAAATCTAATTAAAAAGGAAAGGAGAACTATTTCAGCCACCTAATGTAAAACTAATATTTTAATACAACTTTTACAAATTAGTCCTTTAGTGTCCAAGAAGAGAGGAAACATTTGTAGTACATCAGCTGAGTGCTGTGGATGGTGCAGAATTTGCTGACGGTACTGGAAGGTTTCTCTCATCTTCTGGAAGACTAAATCATGGTCTGTTGTGTGGTGGAGAAGAGATATGGCTTCCATACAGTCATCTCCTGTTTGCTGGTCACCTGTGGTAACTACGGTGGTTCTTGAGGATGTGTGACCTCCTTTAAGCACCACTTTCTTCAGGGATGGAGAGGGTGTTCTGGACTGACGTTGCACAGTCTTTACACCACCACTCAAGAAAGCCTTTGTTGCTCTGAAAAAGTAAAAGTGTTCCTTGGTAAAAGAAAAAAAATCGCTGCGTGTTGGAAATAATATTATGCACATTTATGATGTAGATAAATAAGGTATCAGCAGCTGTCACTATTTTACACATAGACTGCAGTGCAAACTTACATACCCCTTGTTTGAGTAAGGGTCCTTCAAACTTGGAAACGTGACCCAATCCCAAGGGCATGGAACTCCTTTTGTTGCTTTACTAACATGACTCCTGCAAAAGGAAAAACATAATTCCTAAGGATGACTGTTGTGGTATATTTGCTGGTGATGATGATATGAAGATGATGAAGAGAAGATCTCCGCTGACACTGTCTTGCTTGTATACAGAAGTTTATTACAAAGAAGTCCAGCATCAAGACAAGCACTGCAGTAGTTTGTGAGAGGATCCGAGCCAATATGGATTGATGTGGATTTGGGTTTAAAGTCCCAAACCACCAAACTGTGATCAGAAATCTTCAGCCTGATTCAGGTGTCCAAAAAATTATCAGGAGTCGGCAGTGTCCAAGGCAGCAGAGTTTATTTGTCGACAAAGAAACCCGGAACAGTTCACAGCGCATACAAGATACACCAGAAATGCCCCCAAACTGTACTGGCTTTGTCCCTCTTTTTATACAGTTTTGGCAGTGACTTTCCACGCCTCTCAGGTCATTTTACTGGTCTGTCCAATTTACACACCATTAAAACACTGGTTCGTTTAGATATTTATCTTGGGGCTCCTCAAAAAAAAAAAGTTACACTCTCATCTTATCCCATGGTCACTGTCTTTTGAGAAGCATCTGGGCTCCTCTATAAATCTACTCTTATCTTCTGTTAAAGGCCACTGTCCTCTGGAAAGCCCCTGCACTTTCCATCTAGCTGCCCCTCAGTTTACCGGGTCATTCCAGGACAGGCCCCGTCCTCATTTGGCCTTTCTCTCTCTGCTCTACACCATTTTGTTCTGGCCTGTTCTGAATGTATTTAACAAAAAAAAAAAAAACTGAAGTGACCTTTTGTTTTCACAACATTATTTCTTAACTCTTCCTTGTTTCTATTCTTTTTAAAGTTACATGTCTTCTTCACCGAGTACATGTCTTTTTCACACAAAGTAAGCATGCAGTGAAACTAACATATACTCACACATAGTGGCTCTTAACACACATATATCATGTTTTCTTTGAACAGTAAATACATACTGATAATACCATTTCCACATAATACTCCTTTAAAACCAGCTCATTGCTGTACTCTTACTTTTAAAGGCACTTCACTCTTTGCATACCTGTTGACAAATATACAACAGGATCTCTCTCCCTAACAGCTCTAAACATCAGTATTAGTATTAGTATTAGTAGTAGCTGTCTTCATGATCCATAGGAAACATCTG